>NW_026131349.1:0-57288 GCF_021347895.1 Acanthochromis polyacanthus
CTAAAGATAACTGCCAGACCAACGATTGGCTATCGGGACCTCTCCACTCCCCTGCCTATGAAGAACACTCTCTGCCCACAAAGAAGACTTCGTACCGAGTCTGCTGGTCCACGAATTCAACCAGATGCAGGTCAAGACCGGACGTGGCAGCTAAGGCCTGGCTGTCCGCTCTCTCTCCTAAATTTACTAATTAGAGAAGATTCTTAGGTACGCTCAGCTTAGTTTAATTTAGTTAAGTTAGAAATAATCAGAAATAATTAAATTGTTTAATCATGAATTAATGCTGTGCCCCTGCTAATAATTGCTTAATAAAACGCTATATTGCATTTAAAGAGAAGTCTAATGAAATGATTATGATTCACCTATTCTGCATAGTGGTAAAAAGTTAAGTTGATTGTGTGCATTAAATCTAATGGTTCTTAAAGGTTACTTTAATCCAACTAGTTATTTAAACATTACCCCTGAGGTTAGTTATCCAAACCTCTAAAACGAACCTAGGAATATCAACAAGTGCCACAGTTTTAAGAGGAAAGCTGTCGTTAACAAACGTGGTCAATAAATCAATTCTACTACTTAGGAGGGCTGCTTAGTAAGCGAGTATTTATTGGAGTAAGAGGGGTAAGACGTTTGGAAGAAGACAGTTAGGACCTAGGCGAGTATTCCTCGACACCAGCTTAATTATTCTGCTGAAACCTGTTAGGTGGAATACTAATAGGCAGATAGAATCTAACCCTTTAAACGGAGAGCTGGTCCGATTTAACTGAGGCAAGGGTTAAAGAAGGCTATACTGACGACATATCGAGCCATGACTTCCATTCAGTCTATGGGCTGTTCTAGAGTCAAGAGAAGCTCTGAGCTGAACATCCACATGCTTGTAATGATTATGCTAACATCCTAAAGTTTACCATGTATAGGTGTAGTTTAGCTTGGTAGCATTTGCCACTGGCTAATCTGTAGCATACTTCATGGAAATCCATCCAATAGATGTTGAAGCATTTAGGGTGCTTTCACACATGCGCCTTTCGGACTGGAGTCCGCAACACCAGCAAGTACGGTTCGTTTGGGCTGGTGTGAAAGCAGACCAGATGTTTTTGGTGCGGACTAAAGAAGCAGACTGAGACCACCTCTCGAAGGTGGTCTCGGTCTGCTTCTATGTGAACTCCAATTCGGTTCGCTCCTGGTGAGAACACAACCCTGTCTTCATTCGGACCGGCTTGATGGCGCAGCAGACGTTTTGGTCTACGGGAGCTTCCGTCGCCAAAAACGACTGTGTAATGTTTTCGTACCGAATCCGAGCTTCATGCTGGAACAACAGCAGTATTGGTGCTTGCTGCATAAAGCATGATACGAATATATGGCAACAAGAACGAACAGGAGAGCATAGTTCGTTGTTTACGAATAAACCTCGATCCATGGAATGTTTTCTTCCGGGATTTTTCCCTCTTCACATGCTGCGCCAATCAGCGTTCACTACGTTATCTAAAACACCTTATTTTTCTGAACAGCGCCGCCAAACGACTGGGGGGAGATATAACATTCATCGTAGTTGGTTCAACTGCGAAAACACTGGTGTGAATGCGAACCGAACCAGTTGAAATTAGCAACATTGTAACAACTTTTGGGTCCAAACGAACCACTCTAACGGACTAACAGGTGTGAAAGCACCCAACACAAATAAAAGGTTAAAGAAGCGTAATTCACAAATATAAGACTAAAAGACGAATAAAAGGCCAAACAGACCAAAACACATAAAAGAGAAGACAAAAGACGATAAAAGATGATAAAAGATAAAAGACGGCATCACATAAAAGCAATTCTATAAAAGTGAGTTTTTAAAAGTGACTTAAAGGAAGCTACAGACTCCGCACGCCTTATCTCCTCCGGCAGGTCGTTCCAAAGTCAAGGAGCTCTGATGGAGAAAGCTCTGTCACCTTTGGTTTTGAGCCTCGACTTTGGAAGGACCAGGAGGCCTTCGCCAGAGGATCTAAGGCTGTGGGCTGGCTGATATGGATTAAAAGCTCTGAAATATAGCTGGGGGCTAGGCCCATGAGAGCTTTAAAAGTTACCAATAAAATCTTAAAATCAATTCTAAAACTGACAGGAAGCCAGTGAAGGGAGGCTCAGACTGGAGTGATGGGATGCCGTCTGCTAAAACCAGTTAAAAGCCTGGCTGCTGCATTCTGAAATAGTTGGAGGTGAGAAAAGGATTTTTTTATTCAAACCGGGGAGGAGAGAGTTACAATAGTCCAGTCTAGAGAAAATGAAGGCATGGATTACTTTTTCGAGGTCTGGTGGGGAGAGTATATGTTCTATTTTTGAAATAGAGCGCAGGTGAAGGAAACAGGACTGGATGGTTTTATTGATGTGTGACCTTCTCAAACAAACTGAGCACACATGACACTCACCACACCGTTCACTAAACCCCTGCACACCATGGTTTTGCACATCCTTTAACCCTCTGAGGCCCACAGTTGGAAAACTGCAACATTTTTTAAGGCTGTCTAGCTGTACCTCTTTCTTCCTGAATGTAGACAAACACTACACATCCCAGCACCCACACTCTGAACTGCAAAACCACAGCATTAATACATTAAGATGTACCACATTCCAAGTTCAAACTACATGTCTTCCACTGACCCCCCAGCTCTCTCTTTTCTCTTTCTTTCTTTTCTTATTGGCTGTCTTACATGGATAACCCTTATGGTAACCCTTAATACTTCCATGTCAAGGTCAAAGCCCAACCACAGAGGTGGGAAGGATGTTAAAAGTTGTAAAGACACATTTTCCCTTGCTCTATGTCACACTAAGATGTATTTCATAAAAGATGAATGTGTTGCAATCTACCAGAAGGATAATGACAAAAATTAGTGTTGAACGTAGAGATCGACCGATTATCGGTCGGGCCGATTACTGGCGCCGATATTTGGAACTTTGACGTATATCGGCATCGGCCTTTTTTTAATCCGACCGGCCGATATGAAGAAATCAATTTAAAACTGGGTTATTTCGGCTCAGATGCAGCCGCGCCTCTCTCTCTCCTGCCTGCTGTCTCTTGCACTATTCACCCCGTCCTCTGATTGGTTAAGCGGCAGAGGCGGAGCCTCCGAAGAAGAAGCTGTCCTCACACACACTGGAAGAGTGAGAGGAAAAGTTTTCTTGTGTGAGAAGCTCCGGACAGAAAACACGTGTCAAAGGTAAAATGCAGAAAGCTCTTCCGAAATTGTAATAAACATCCCAGTACTCTACATCTCACAACTACTACTAACGTTGCAGTGAGCTGCAGAATAGCGTAGAGCAGAGTAAACCTTAGCGGCAGCTCTGCTAACTCGTATTACGTCCCAACATGTCTGTGAATTATTTAACCCGTTGGCGCTTCAGTTGCGCTTCAGTGTCCCCGCCCGCGGTACACTTTGAGATCTGCATAAGCAATTTGCTAAATGTCTGAAACTGCAAACGCGATTATACAAACACTATATGTGGCTGGAAAGCTTAGATTCTCATGAATCGCCGGTATAAACCACTTTCAGATGTGATTACCACAGCGGGTAATATAAACACATTTGTCCAACAAACAACAAATGTCCATCATCCATCCGTTCTCTATACACGGCTTCCAGTGTATAGTTTTGTTTGTCTGTCGTTTGTGTGTTGTCTGTTAACAGCATAACCCCAAAACGTAATGGACGGATTTAATTTAGTTTTAACAGTTTGTGCACAAGCATAAACATTCATTGTACAGTGTACAGCACAGTGTTTTGACGGCGGCGGCGCCGCACGCACGTAACGGTAGCGTTGCGCACGCACGTGACGGGTACCGTACGCGTCGCCGCCGCTTCGTTTCGTCGGTCCCGACTCGCTCGGGGCAGGCCCAACGCGCCGCGCGGAATTCGGCCGTCGCCTGAGATTGATCCGGCGACCTCTGTCTGTACAATTGAGAGATGGCCGTCCTTCGACCTTCAAAAAATCCTGGATCCAGACGGTGATCCGGATCACCTCCAAAATCTAATCGATTGTTACTCTTGCTCTTCCGACATCCTGTAAAAATTTGGGTGAAAATCCGTCCATGACTTTTTGAGTTATGCTACTGCACGTATTTATTTTGAGATCCGAATATTCGGATCCTTATATTCAGGTGCGCTCAATAGTCTGGAAATCACGGTATGTAATGTGGAGAACAGTATGTAGTTAAAGTCACGTGAACAACTCTACAACTCAGACTACTAACGTTGCTATGAGCTTTCTGGTCCTATGATCTGAAAATGAACGGGAAGATGAGAGAGTAAAATTCAGAAATAATATTACTTTATAAAATCTCTGGAAGCAAGTTTTTATTTACATTTACTGGAGATACTGCTGAGCCTGAGAACTCCTGCACTTTTTGTTTTGAAGTTAAACAAAGTTAAATTATTTCAGTTATACTGAACTTTTACTTTATTGTGGAAAAATTCAGGGAGCTATTATTTAAGTTTTTATTTGCATTTACTAGAGATAATGCTGAGCCTGAGAACTCCTGCACTTTTTGTTTTTGTTTGAACTTAAAACAAAGTTAAATTATTTCAGTTATATTGAAATTTTACTTTATTACTGTGAAAATAATTCAGGGAGCTATTATTTAAGTTTTTATTAACTTTACAAGAGGTGCTGCTGAGCCTGAGAACTCCCTGTATTTTGTTGTGTTTGAACTAAAACAAAGACAAGTCATTGTAGTTATATTTAAATTTTACTGTATTTCTGTGGAAAAATTTCAGAGAGCTATTTATTTAACCTTTTATTCAACTTTATAAGAGATGTTTCTGAGTCCAGGAAATTCAGGCGCTTCTGGAGCTATTATTTTCTATTTGTGTGATTCAATAACATGCTTTAGGCATTTCAATGAAGTTCAGTGTTTGCATTATTCAATTTTTTACGCCAATTTTTTACACTTTTACTGCAAATGAATATCGGCTCCAAATATCGGTTATCGGCCTCCTCTAACTACTAATAATCGGAATCGGTATCGGTCCTGAAAAACCCATATCGGTCTATCTCTAGTTGAACGCTCTGCTTTAATTTCAATTTCTCAGTTAAAATGCGTAGATAAAACATTCCTTTAAGTTCTTTGTATCACAGCATATCAATAAGAAACTCATTACAGTTTTCAATGATTTTGAATGTCTTTTATGAGTGTAGTTAGTATTTAGATCAGTGTATATGCTTGTATTTACCATATCGGAGGCTAGAAAATTGTATTGACGTACCTATTAAAAACCCATGGATATCTCACATAAAGCTGCCCCTTGTGCATGTCTATCATACAGGAATGGTTACTAGGGATATTGTCCTTAACAAAATGCATATGAGAATTTGCCCCCCAAAGTGGTACCGATGACCCCAATTTTAGCCACTTGGCTCATGGACTAATATGCTACATGTATAACTCTACCAGCCCATCTATTCCGTATACGTTTTACATCCGGGGTTGTCAGGTGGGTTTCTTGAAGGAAAATTATCTTGGACTTAAGCTCTTTAATTCTAGTCATGACCTGTTTTGTTTCGTAACATTTTTTAGTCCCCTAACATTCCAGCTGGTGATTTTAAAGTCATAGTTTCTTTGTGCACCTGCCTGCTCCATATTTCTTAAAGGTAACATAGACAGGATAAATAGAAAACACTGCTGTTGTGCTGAGCACACGAAACGTAAATAGAAAAGAAACAATTAAAACATACATAATAATACACATATTGAACTATAAGTTCCCCTCGCTCCCTTACTCAGTAAAAACAACTGAGGGGCTTGTGCTGATCCACTCTTCTGGGGAGCAGCTAAACTATGGAAGCCTGCACCATTAAACATGTCACGTAATAAATGCTTCACCCTATTACTTCAACTCAAAAAAGCCAACTGTTATCCGTCGTCGTAAGTACTCATTCTTACATAACCTCCTCATAGAACTACTTAACAAAGAGAGGTGGTCACATCTACAGTATTTGAAGCTGCCAAGATGTATAAAGCAGAGATGAGAGGTAGACCGAGCAACAGGTGATCACCTCTAACAAGTACTTACATATATTAACTTATCAGTCTGTCAACGTCCATTACTCATCCTAAATGTAAAGGTGAACCATTCTTACCACTGCTTTAGTTAGGATCTCTATCAAGTCCTCAAGAAAAGTCCTCTGCTTCTTTAGGTGTTGAAAGAGACGTACTGTCCCGTTGTGGAGGACCCTCATTCGGCATGGGTTGAACTGAAAACCGCGGATCATTCCTTTATCCGTGAATTTCTTCCTGACGGCGTTGAAGGCGCTGCGCTGTCTCACTGTTTCAGCTGAGAGATCCTGGGCGAAGAAAAGTTTGCTTCCTTCATGTATGATATCACGGTACCTGGTCAACTCACTCCCCGGTTAGGTTTAGGGATAGGGTATTTCAGCTTTCAGTGTAAAAGGATATCATCCATGGATTTCAGCTAGTTATAGGTAAGTAACCTAAGCATATGGGGAGTGAGTTTTCTGGGGAGTGAGTTGACCAGTATCCGATATCACGCTGCTTAGCGGAGCGGAAAACCAACTCCCGGTCTTGAAGCTGTGAGAATCGGATCAGGACCGCTCTGCCCTGGTCTGGTTTCAGCGGAGCTAGGGTGTGATGAGCTCGCTCTAGTACGAAGGATCTCCTGGTGCCCAGCTCCAGCCATTTCAGTAGCATGGATTGTATGAACTCCGTCAGCAGCTGGCCTCCATCTGCCTCCTCGCGGAGACCACACAGTCGCAGATTCTTCCGTCGGCCGTGGTTCTCCAGGTCCTCAGCCTTGGTTTCCAGGTATGCAAGTCGCGTCATCGCGCTTCTCAGTTCCGTTGCGGTCTTTCCCAATTGTTCTTCGGTTGACCTTATCCGGTTTTCAGCCTCATCCACCCTTGTAGTGTTAGAAGCCACATTCTTTTTCACTTCTGATGTTTTGCTTTCTAAAGCTGCAACAGAGTTGGCCACCTTGTCGAGGCGGTCGTCAATAGAGCTCAGTCTGGAGGACAATCCTCCAAACTCTGAGCGGAGTAGCTTTAGCTCAGCTAGCACCGCCGCTATGTCCGCCATGTTGCTAGCAGCCTCCTCGTTTTGTTGGGCTTGTGGAGAGTTAGTTCTCTGTTTTTGCGGGCCGTTCTTGCGAGAGAAAATATCGCAGTCTTTGACTGTTGTCGTTTTGGACATGGTCCATAGAAGATTCGTATGACCAAATTAGGGTTTAAAGGATATTCGGTGCAGGATGGTACGGAGCATTAACGCTGAGCAGACACCTCCTTCTGCGGCTCCGTAGCGCCCCCACCAGGGCAAAAGTTTTCCACATTTACCACCATTAACAAACACATTTATGGCAGATTCGTCCAGCTTTCTATTGGAGGGTTTATAAAGATAAACGACATGACAGCACAATGTGAAGACCAAATATCTTGATCCAACTCTGGTGGTTGGGTGGCAGTATAAGTCAGAACAAACCTGTTTTCTCCAGCTGTACTGATGGAAATAGCATTTCAGTACAATTGTCAAGTAAATTTGAAAGTTTTAAAATATGAAAAAAATGTACAATAGAAAATGTAAGGTAGGTTTGCTTCCATCACCTGCTCTAAGGCGAATGAACTTGGCTCCATAGCGTGTTAGAAGCTGTTGGAATTGGTAATGTCACATATAAACTGAATAGAAGTAGGCATAAACAAAAAACTTCAAAGAGGAAGAAGAAAGGAATCAAATTTTGCCCTTTTATGAGAAAAAAAATGGAGATAAGTCTTCAGCAACCATTTTAAATCAAGAAAGTTGGAGTCATTCTTTTGTGTCACCTGGTATTGGAGATGTTTGAAGCCGTCAGGGCCGGCCCAAGCCTTCAGTGGGCCCTAAGCGAAATGTACCTTGGGGGCCCCCCACAAACGACTTCAGTGCAAATTCTGAATATATGTCAACAGTGTTTCCCCTTGGTTGAAATGGCTGTGAGGTGGTAGGTTGCGCTGGAGGCGCGAAGCAACTGGGGGGTCCAGGGGCATGCCCCCCCGTAGAAATGTTGAAAATCAAGATGCAAAATGGGGCATTCTGGCACAATTTGGAGCACATTTTGTTGTATTTGTAGCCATTTCCAAAAACTAAATTGAATAAAATTTTCATGTTTCTTTTCTAGAAATTAGTGATAGGGAGAAAATATGACAAATATAAACCCACTTGTCCTTGCGATCAAAACATGTCAACTAGTCCAGTCTGTTATTTTCTGGTCAGATTTCCACAAGCCATTCCAAAATGCCACATCAGTTCTTTTTACAAATTTGAAAAAGATGACAAAGGACTTGAATCTGGAATCAAGTGGTGACTTTTACTTTTTTTCTAAAACAACTACATGTTAGGTACCAAATTCCCACTTCATTTTTATTTAGAATAAAAGGTTATGTCATGACCTTCATTTTACTTAAAATGTGAAAGAAAACTTCAACTCTGGGTGAACAACTGGTTTTCTGAAGGAGTTAGTTCTGTTTTCAAAACTGTTACCTTTTGAACAAGAACTAGAATTTGAACACAAAATTTGTTTGCCATTGAATGATGTAATTTCGGGCACTCTATAAATCATTTTATCAAAAGAAACTAGGAACTTTATATTCCGTTGAAATCATTTGTCTTGTTCGTAAGAACGGGTTTTGTCGTGCCTAAATGTTTTAACGGGAGCCATTTTTGCAGTCACTGTCAATTCGTATCGCTGGTCAAGTAGTGATGGGCAGATGAGACCTCATCGTGTGTGTCACACTTTTCCCTCATTGTATCATTCATGTATCACGCAGTGTCGGTTTGACTAATTGGTGCCTCGAGTGGATTAAGAAATGTACTGCAGCCAATGAACAATAAAGTTTGAAACAATTTGTGATGAATGAGCTTGACTGAAGGTAATGCAACTATTTTTAAACTGTATGTCTAAAAATAAATACAAATAGACTTGAAAGTGTTTTTGTTTGATAGAGAAAGTAGGCCTACATGTGATAAATTGAATGCTATATTATCATTAAAATGTAGGCTTCAGTGCTTTGTGCCTGTTGTGACCACAGTCAATGTCAAGTGTTGTTTATAATTTCTCAATAAACCCAGTTGTGTTACCATGCAGGAAATCATACTGGTAGTAATTTTTAAGCCCCAAAATTATAATTCATAGCATGTATTTCAACAATTTTTATGCTTTTACTTTACAGCAAATGCCTCTTTACTTTCACTTCACTGAATTACTTTTACATTTATTGGGGTAAATTTTGACCCAATTTACTTTTACTCAAGTAATGTAATCAAGTTCTTTGATCATTACTGACTATGTTGATGTTGGAAGTTCATTTAGATGTTTTTTTAAAAGTTTCCTTTATCTTTTAACAGAAATTACCTGTAAGGTTGCTTAGCTTACTTTTTATTACAAATGATTGTAAAACAGAGTATAAAAGTACAGATTGGCATGCCAGAAAAACATATTTTCATATTTGAAAAGGCACATGACATGTTTATATGGTTTTATAACATACATAAAAAAACAAGTTCTCTAGAACACTAAAATCTTTGCTTTCTTTTTGCTTTTTCTGCTCTCTTTCTCTTTTCATCTGTGTGTAATAATGAACCCGCAAATGTGAGTCGCGCTGTGTACGTTAAAGCCGTGTACAGAGAACGGAAGGATGGATATTGGTTGTTTGTTGGACAAATGTGTTTATATTTCCCGCTGTGGTAATCACATCTGAAAGTGGTTTATACCGGCGGATTCGTGAGAATTTAAGCTTTCCATCGGTGTATAATGTTTCTATCATCGAGTTGGCAGTGTTGTTCTATTTCGAAAAATGCTAATGTAAATATCAAAACGGCCCGCCCGCGGGCCGCTGAACCTTAACGGGTTTTAATTCCGGTTATGTTTAGAGTCGAGGATTTAGATCATTTTGGGTTAAGTGAAGGGATTTGTTATATATTAAAGGTTAGAAAATGTAATTGCAATTACCAAATATCCAACCGGAGGAGAAAAAGGCACCGTGGCAAACAAGACTCAGACTGAGCCCTAAACTTGATGCTCACAACATTTATCAAAACAAAAAAGTCATACAACCTACCTTTATCCTTGTTTTTCTTTTCCTGCTCCTCCAACCGTTTTCTCTTTCTTTTTTGTGCCCCTGAGAGGTACATTTTCTTGGACAGCAACATTTCTGTTTGCTTCTGTCCACCATTGAGCAATGACACTGTCACTCTAACTGTCACTGAACTTGCGCAGCCGCTAAGGTATTCTGCTGCAGGAGTAACTAGGTCCACTTATTGATACCATCGAAGGTTGACATACTTGGCAGCCTTGCTGGCATTAGAAAATTATACCAAAATTATTGTTGTACAACCCGGAACAATGGTTATTCATTGTTGTGTTTTTTTTTCTAAATTTTTTTACAATTACACTTGCTTTTTATTAAGGACTCTGGGGGGCCCCCTGGTGGTGGTGGGCCCTAAGCGACCGCTTAACTCGCTTATGCCTTGGGCCGGCTCTGGAAGCTGTCCAGAGATGAAGACAACAAAAGAAGTGGAAATTTTAGTTGAAATGTTCGCTGTATCAGAACTTACTCAAAAAAGCTGTATCCGTCTCTGATTCTACGCATCAGCTCTTCTTCAGAAAAATCAAAAAACACCTTGAGAATGTGTGAAAATGGCGACTTTTAAAAATGTTTTCTCAAATTTTGCTGTTTCCATTTTCTATTGTGACACTTCCAACATGAAAAAAATGCATCACAGATGTGATTAATAATTCATATTGTGTTAGAATATGTGAATAATAATGTTAAAATAACACAATATTATGTTAAAATGTTGCATATTAGTAAAATACATGATAAAGTTTGCTAATGATAACTGCTACTTCCATGTGGGAAATGAAAGTGTTTTTCTAATTATGATTTGACAGAACATGGTCTGGTGGTAATAAACATTTTATTATTAACATGATTTTGTTTTTATCGTAAAGCACCTTGTGATTTTGTAGCTGTGAAACGTGCTCTAGAATTAAATTTTACTTACAGCAAAAGTAATTGCAGTTAAAATGCTCACTATATCAGAACTCATTTAAAAAAGCTCTTTCCAGCTGTCATTCTGTGCAACAACGCTTTCAAAAGAGTAAAAAAAAAACACACACACACCTCTGGCAAGTGTAAAACGGCAATTTTTAAAATGTTTTCTCAAATTTTGCTGTTGAAATATATTTGAAAAACATATTATGTTAAAATATGCTGCGTATCAGTAAAATATATGACATTTACAAAGGCTGGTACTCATCTCCTATTACTCTAAGTAAAGCTTTTGTTCATTTTAATATTACAGAATATGGTCAGGTGGTAATAAACATTTTTAAGTTAACATGCACTGTTTTTATTATATTGGATCAGTTCTCTATAGCTGATGTGCAACAAGAATATCAAGTTGAGTTAATGTGCATTTTAATTTACTTTTGCACCTAATCTTACCAATAGCAGTAATCTAGAGCCAAGATGGATCCTATTCTGTCCTGCTGAGCTTGTTGGTGGATGCAGCTGTAACGTCTGCAGCATTAGAGCTGCTGGTGCTCTGGCTGAAACTAACTTCACTGCCGTGCCGTGCACTGCCAAGGCATGCTTTGTTTTTAAAAAGTCTTCAAAATGCACACTCTTTTTAGAGCCACAAACTGTAAAAATGGAAAGAGTGGTTCAACTTTCCGACTGTTTGTAATAAATGCCATCAGTTTTGTGTGGTTACATAGAGAAAACCAGTTGAAAATAAGCTTAAAATTGTCAGATTTCATTGTAGTCACTTTCTTTAAAACGTCAAATTTAAAAATTCACCAAAAATAACGATGGAAATTGTGAAAAAAGAAACCCAAAGATTCTCTGCTCTGCACAGCAACTGAGAAGCCACGACTGACTCAGGGCAGATGTGAGCATCAACCATGTGACCAGAATCCAGACACTTTTGGGGTGAACCTTTCAGTTCATTTTCAATCAATTTTATTCACCAGTTCAAATGTGTGATCTCAAGAGACTTCACTTAGAAAAGTAAAGACAAAATTATAGAGAGAAATCCAACAAATCCAGTTTCCTTTGGATTCCCTGTCTGAGCAAGCACTTGGCGACAGTGGGGAGGTAAAACTCCCTTTTTCAGGAAGAACCCTCCGGCAGAACCAGGCTCAGACAAGGCGGCCATCTGCCTCGACCGGTTGGGGTGAGGGGAAAGGGGGATAATAGATAGAGAGAATATGATAGTAGATAGAAAACAAACTCATGAGATCAAAACACAAGAGAACAATCAACCCAGCGAAGGACACTGAGGTCATGATGACTGACAGCAAGAATGAGGCTTTTCTTGTTGTCCTGTGTGGTGAACAACACCCTGGATTCATATATGGATTTTGATATTCTTCACCACATTCCTCAGGACCTTCTCCAGTGAGTGGCGATCTTTTTCCGCCACATTTTTCTGCCACAGCTTCATGAAGTCCCTGTGGAGGGCCAGTTTCTGAAGGATGGCACGTCCATGAGGCCTGTACAGATGCATGTTTCTTATTTAACACTTTAGTGAGTAAACACAAGACTGAACAAAGAGGAGACACAAACCAGAAAGCAGCAAGTCTGACCTCAGTGAGCTACAGTGATAACTGACCTGACTTCAGCAGCAGCATCCAGAGACATCTTACTGACAGCAGTGAGGAAGCGCTGGGTGAAGCTCTGCCTTGCTGTCAGGACTTTAGTCGCTCCCAGTCTGTCAGCCAGCAGGTGGAGCAGACGAGCAGTGCTGGCTCTTACTGCAGGGCTCAGGTGGCTGACGAAGGACAAACACAACCAAATTCACTATGTGATGACGATTTGACTTCTTTTGATTGCTGGTGCTACTACACTTGTTCATAAACCATCATCCTCCACTGTGCTCTTACCTCTGCCCTGTATTCAGCAGAACAGGCAGCACTCGACCAGGGCTGCAATTCTGCACCAGAGCCTCCAAGGCCTCACTGGCCTGCTGCTGGAGAAAGGCATTTCCACACGCCTGTGAGATTTTCAGCAGCAGAGCCTGACCTGTCCAATTTGCCTCAGTGTCCATGCCCTTCTGTAGGTGGACATAAAGACAGCGGATGGTGTCCATGGCTGCACAAGCCACTGAGGGGCGTAGGTTTTTAACCTAGAGACCAAGAATGAACAGCAGTCAGTAATCATACTTGTAACACAATGGACTGATGTGCCGTGGACTCTTACAGACACATGTGGACAAAGACGAGCAGCAGGAAAAGAGACAGAGTGGAAAATGTTTTCAGTACCTCTTCTATCACAACCAGACAGACTTCATGCAGTTTCGGCATTAGTGTGTCTGGGTGGTGTTGCGCCAGAGCTGGGATGCATCGCAGCCCTTTAACCTTCGTCATCCTGTGTTGGAAAAAAAAAAAACAGTTACTCATGTGTCCGACACTTTGAAGCTCCAGCACGTTCAGTGTCCATTACTGAGCTGTGTAAAGTAGCTGCTGGCAGTTTGTCAAGTCACTGGACCAATTAAAGAACCAAACTCAGATCAGAGCTCTTTGACAATAAACCGTTTTGTTGTAGCCGACACACCTTAACACGGTTAAAGTAAAAGTTGCTGTCACTGCAGGCAGAAATGTGTCTGCTGTCTGCAGTTAGAATCTTACCAGTCATCTGAGCTGAGCTGTTTGAAGCACAGAGACAGACTCTCTGCAGGGTTAGAGAGCGGCTGCAGATCGTCCTGATTCTGACTTTCTGCTGTCTGGAAGCTGCAGGTAACATCTGTCCTCTGGTCCCTGCTGACTGTCTTTGCAGGCCGCACAGACCTCCCATGAGTTGCTCTCTTCTTTGGTAGGGAGGGTTTTGGAGGAGGAGCTGGAGTGAGAGGTGCTACTACAGGTTTCCTTGTAGCTGGTGCTGGTGGTCGTGGCAACAGGGCAGCAGAGTTACCCTGTAGTTTCTTGACTTTTTCTGCGACCGCCTCCATATGATGTTGAGCCGTCGTCAGGAGTCTGCGTCCACCAGCTACTTCTTTATCTGTTTAAATTAAGCCAATTACGCATTTTGTTTGTTTACATCTGAGAACGGACAAAGAATAAAACGGTACAAACTAAAAGAAAAAGAAATGTATGTTTGTCACTAAGTCAACTGACATTTTAGTGACAAGCAATATGTAATCACTGGTATCAAAACTGTAAAAGTGTCTGTCTTGCACAGTGAAGGCTTTTAGTTTCTGTACTGTAAGTACATATACATCAGTAATTGTAGTTAAAGCAAGAATTTGAAGGTATTAATCAAGGTGTAATAAGGTTTTTCAACTGGTATTTCTACTTGTCCTAAAATAATCCATCAACAATATGGACTAAAATCTGGTTAGAAAACACATTTAGGTCGTTTGAGACTCAGTTGTAGCCTTAAATGTCTTCAGCTGTGTCGTTGTGACTTTCAGTTTGTCTAATGATGAACTGACCTGGTCCCCTGAGCTTCGTCGTCATCACAGAGAGACGGTTTGCTCTTGTTTTGGGTAGAGGAGCTGATGGTGGTGGGGGAGGGGATGGGGTGTAGATGAGCGGGATGTTCTTCAGCTCACGGGGAGTGTGAGCATCCACCATGCTGAGGGAGTCCTCAGAGCTCACAGAAGCTGATGGGCTGGAGATGTGGTCTCTGCCTGGATTCAGCTGGTACCCCTCCCCGTACAGGGTGTCTGGACTCCTCTGACATCTCTTCATCTCCTCTGTGTCCTCCTTCATCAAATTAGGAAGACTGACTGATGAAGCGGGTCTCATCCTCCTTCGTTGGAGCGGTGATGCAGGCCTGCATCTGAGAGCATCTGGGGGTGGAGGTGAAGGGAGGGGGTCCTGTTGGCTGCAGAGTCCCAGCCTCCGCAGCACAGAGTTGGTTCGTGCTAACTCTGCAGCACGCAGCCTCTGTGTTTGAAGGAGGAAAGCCTCCTTCTTAGCCTCATCCAAGTCCACAATTCTGGACTGGCTATTGACTCCAGGACACGCTGTACTCTGTGATTTAAAAAAAAGATTAATTTCAAGTGTGAACTTAATTGAGGTTAAATATTATGACAGGATTTTGCTACTGGTTTGACTTGAGCTTGTTCAACAAGCTGAATTCTCAGCTTTAAGGGCAAATGTTACACTGTCACACTCGTTCCAACACAACACAGTTGAAATGCTTATCAGAGGATGTAAGAATCCCTGAATTAATTCAATATGAACTTCACATTTCTATTGCTGTTGGGTTTATTCAATGCTCATTTACTGTTTCATGCTCTCCGTCATAGTGGCGAGCTGCATGCTTTCATGGTTCAATCTATAACTATATGTTAGACGCAGAACCTGAAACAAAAACTGATAGAAAGCTATTTATTTTGCTTTGTATAAATGTAAGATGTGCCATTGTTATTCTACAGGATTTTATCTATAATGTCACATAAATTATAATACATTTGCCATTCGGCACCATTCGGGCTCCTTTGTAGCCACGTGCTCTTCAGTGTTGTTTTCAACACATTCCAGCACTGTTCCATAGCTTCCACCTACCAGTTCTTTCACCAACGTGTAGTCTGTTGGGTCTCTGAAACGCTGCCTTGTGGTACTCCCCTCGGAGGAAGATGATGTGGATGAACTTTGAATGTTCATTTTTATCTTCTCACAGAAGACTGAAGGTAAAACAGACACAAAAGAGAGCCACAATCTATGGATGTCTTGTTAAACCATTGGTCATCTACCACACTGTTGTGATCTCACTTTTCTATCATATTTGCTAAATATTGAACCAATTATCATAAAACAACAGCACTGAGTGTTACAACCTGTTCTGAACTGTGTTATAAGGCATATTGGACAGTATTGCAGCAAAACTACAAGGATGTTTCCTCAGAAACTCCAAAGTGTTTACTTCATTAAACAGAAGAGAGGCGTTACTTCACAAAAGTTTGGTTATCCAGATTTTGCAGAAATGTGGATGTCTCTGAGTTTGGTGTTAAGCTGGTTTCACGAAACTACTCAATAAAGGAATAATAAATAAAATACATTGAAATGGTGTCTCCACTCAGAGTTTTTGTGTTTGGCATGAATTCTAGAATGCTTTTAAAAACAATTTAAAATTGTTTACTTTTGAAAATGGCATGTTAAATTAGTGAAACTGCCACTGTTTATCTCATCTATCTGCACTTAATAACGTGACATATTTTGAGTAATGTTCTTATAAATTGTTGAAATCTCTCATTTGTTAGAACATTTTCTGCTCAACCATGTCTCATTTCACAGATTTTTTCTCACATAAAATACATTTCAAATATAATAAAAATGCTAACTTTTAGAAATGTGTTCAGCATTTTTTTTCACAAATCAAGATATTTGAGATCATTTTTTTAGAGCCTGTTTATCCACGTCCAGCACATTTTTAACATATTACAGGCATTTGAGGTAATGTTTAAATGACAGCATCTCAAGAACTAATACAGATAAAGCATGATTTTTTATGGTTAGTTCTAGTTTCAACTACAGGACAAGTCGATGAAATAATCTCTGATAACAGGTGAACTGAAATTTAGAAAATAATTGAAATTGTCACTGAAAGTCTCATCTTTGAGCACACATTACCCCAAAAAAACAATAATGCAGGAATCATCCAATGATATTTTCTGACACTTTTGTACTTGCATGCCAGGATAATACAAAACAAAACATACAGAATATTTTTTTAACATTAAATGCTTGGTCACAAAAATGAAAAAGAAAATGTGATGAACTTTAGTAACTGATTGAGCAGATATGACAAGTTGTAGCACCAAAAACAAAATTATTGCTGGATAGCATAATCCAATTTCATTTTTGGATTCCATGTTGCAAGTTCAGGAAACAGAATGAACTATTACCTTACTTATTACACTTACTGAATTAATTTACTTATCAGAAAAAAGTGACGTTAAATCTTGCTCACATCAACACATCAGATTATCATCAAATACTCCAAAATGACTGCTGAAATCTGACTTTTAAATAACAAGATGTTAAAAATTACAAGACAAGTACAAAACTGAGTGTTACATCCTTTTCTGACTCACGGATTTCATTACAAATTGGACAAAGTTGTAGAAAAATAGACTTTAAAACTTCCTTCTGAATGTTTCCTCTGGTGTTTGCTTCATCAAACAGAGCAGAGAAGTCACTTACCTCAAAAATGTTGGCTTCTTTGGATTTTGATGAAAGGTTGATGAGTTTTATCTCGATGTCCTGCTAATTTCAAGTAGTCCTGTTGTCCTCCTGAAATCCGTAAGACACTGTCCCCAACTGTCTGCACACTGACACTTATATGCAGCATGAATTCTAGAATGTCCCATTCTGAACTATTTTTAGGGGTGTTCATTCTGCATAGAAACCATTGCATATCTTGACAACGGTACTTCAGATCATGCTCAAACTTGGTAGGGGTATTGCAGGGGTCCTGAGGAAGTGCAGTGGGGAGTTTGAATCAGATTGGATGAATGGTGGCGGATTTTCAATGCAATGAAATCAAGGTAATCACATTCTGACAGCAGTCTGAGCACTACTTCGTTTAAATGTAAACAAAGCAGCGGTTATTTTTAAAACTTTTAACTGTCATATTTACTGTAAAGAAAGCACACAGTGGATGGGTTTGGGTTCATGTCAAATGCTGAAACACTGGTGTACTCATTTTATATGAGGAATATGGCTTTCCAAAGGGAAAAAAAAAATGTTTTCTTGTCTCAACTTGGAGTTAGTTGAGCTTTTGCAGAAAACATGTTGGGGGTAAATTATGTTGAAGTACAATTTAAAATGTTACATCTCATATAAGGTAGTGTCTACGGATACGGGTCCGTATCCGTAGCCCATAGGCTACGGGTACGGCACTTTCCATTTGCCAGACAGATACGGACCCGTATGTGAGTCTCGCAAGTCAAGAAGCTGCTAACCACTGCAAACTGTTGAAAGGTAAGCAAAGGTTAAGGTTAGGGTTAGTGTTAGGGTCAGGTTTAGGGTTCGTACCTGTCGTACCGATGCTACGGTCCGTACAGCTAGCGTCTACCGGGAGTCATGTGACCAGATCTCGTGTATCTGATTGGCAAATGGCAAGTGCCGTATCCGTAGTCCACAGGCTACGGGTACGGGTCCGTACCTCTAGCAACAACCCTCATGTAATGTAAGATCTGTCTCCATTTGTTCATGTATGACCTGATGGGCTGAAAAGTCCTTCTGTGGATCTTCATCTGCCACCTGACGTATGAACTGGCCCTTCTTTCTCCTACAGCTCTCTCCAAATCCTTCAGAGAAGCTGAAGTCCTGTCTGTCTTCCACTAGTCTCAAAATTAAAATGTCACATCATTTTGGTTCTAACATGTAAAAATACCAAATAAAAGTAATAATGTCATTATTTACCAATAATCAAATTTGCCTTCATCACAAAAATACATCATCCAGGCGGTACTGGTGTGAAGCAATCCAGCACCGCCGAGAAAGGCGTGAAGTGAGCAAGCGCTCGTATTTAGGGGAGCCTGTGCATACTTCACATTACGGTAATATGGAACTGCGGGAAATCTGCCAGTTTCCACAGACTCATTCCACCTCACTCTTGAAGTAGACCAGTCCAGGAAGACCCCCACTCAATTTGGGGTCATTCTGATGTGCCATTTTGAAATAAAATGCCTTTAAAATCTTCATGTCTATAGTATATTATTGCAGGCGATTGAAATTGCAGCATACTTTGACATTAATTTTCTCTAAAATTCTACAGTAAAATCAGGTGATATTGTACATGGTGGTAGCTGGGATGACCCCTGACAAGGCCACAATGAGAGATCTTTGTCACCGCCTAAGGATTTCCAGATATGGACAGTCAAAATCTGTATAACAGCATGTATTTGCAGCGGACGTCTCTCAGCCTGGCGGCTCAGCGTCTGTGATCGTATTACACGGAATAGCCGCGCAACGCCCAGAGTGCGGGCGCCTCACTTGACCGCAGTCTATTTTTCTGTCTGTCTCTCTACTTACCTGTCAAATAAAGCTAATAAAAAGGAGAAAAAAAATAACAATTATTCACAGCTATTGGTAGTCATAAGTATATATAAGTGGAAAGGTGTTCAGTCAAGAGGCAGTTTTTACTCTGAGAGGGAATCTGCAGATGGAACTTAGCGTGGAATAATCCAGCAAGATGATCTATTTGGTCTGTTTTTATTCATTCTTATTTTATTGTTTCACATCTTGAGTTGTGAGATCTTGTTTGAAACAGCAGCTAGCTATATAGTTCAAGGGTGGGCTCGTTAAGGTTTTGTAGAATAAATATAATAGTCTCTATTATTGTTCTACGTCTTTAGAAATAAAAAAACCTTTTTGTGTTCTGTAAAGTCAGTGCATTTAATTTACAATGCATTGATTCTATAGAATACAATGTTGATTAACTTGCAATGTCCCAGTAAAATAAATAAATCCTGAATATCGGGTGAAAAATTAGATGAAGCATATCGACGTTCTGAAGGCTGGAATGTGAAACCTCTGGTTAGAATGTGGTTAGATAGTTTATATGATGTCATTGTTTTATTTAAAGTCTGTTTAAAAGTAGAACAACTCAGGTCCAACTGGTTCATCGCAGTAAGCTTTGAAAACGGTATTAGAACTTCTCTTGGTGTTTTTGTCGGACTGAGGCCACAGACTGTCACCAGTTAATCTGATGGAGATCGTCACACTGCCGCAGTGAAGCGATATTTCCACTCCGTTAGGTGGAAGTCCTCATTAAACAGAGTATTTTACTGGTAGACGGAACAGCCGTGAGTCCAAACAGAGCAATAATGACAATGTTAAAGCTGACAACAAAAACATTTCGGAACAGTTTATTGACGTCTGTGTGTTTTGAACAGGCATCAGTACAGTCACCTATGCTATGTGTTGCTCACTGTCGCTCACTGAATATCACCAGTTGATGGGAACACCAGTTAATCTTGAACACCGGACTACTCGTCGCCATCTGCTTGCACGTCGAGTCTCCAATGGTCTCCAGTCAAATCGAGTTGTAGTTGGGGTCCGTGACGTCACTTACCCGCGCCACTTGAGATTGCTTTTGCGTTTGAATTATGAGACACATTTTGCGGGGTGAGCACGAAAACGAAAAAGCATTTCTGAGTTTGCTTTTGCTTTTTCATTTAGTCACAAAATGAGCAGTGTTGAAGAAGAAAATGAAATTGCATTTTGGAATATTGATTTTTAATTTCATTTTTGAGTCAAATAGTGCAGCCATGACTTTGAAATGCAAAAGCATTTCTGCTAATACTTTTGAATTTGAGTTTTGAGTCACATTCGCTTCCATAGAAAACTGCTAGTTTCCACAGACTCATAAAAGATTAAAGATGAATGTGTTACAATCTACCAGAAGGATAATGACAAAAATTGGTGTTGAACGCTCTGCTTTAATTTGAATTTCTCAGTTAAAATGCGTAGATAAAAACATTCCTTAAAGTTCTTTATATCACAGCATATCAATAAGAAACTCATTACAGTTTTCAATGATTTTGAATGTCTTTTATGAGTGTAGTTAGTATTTAGATCAGTGTATATGCTTGTATTTACCATATCGGAGGCTAGAAAATTGTATTGACGTACCTATTAAAAACCCATGGATATCTCACATAAAGCTGCCCCTTGTGCATGTCTATCATACAGGAATGGTTACTAGGGATATTGTCCTTAACAAAAATGCATATGAGAATTTGCCCCCAAAGTGGTACCGATGACCCCAATTTTAGCCACTTGGCTCATGGACTAATATGCTACATGTATAACTCTACCAGCCCATCTATTCCGTATACGTTTTACATCCGGGGTTGTCAGGTGGGTTTCTTGAAGGAAAATTATCTTGGACTTAAGCTCTTTAATTCTAGTCATGACCTGTTTTAGTTTCGTAACATTTTTTAGTCCCCTAACATTCCAGCTGGTGATTTTAAAGTCATAGTTTCTTTGTGCACCTGCCTGCTCCATATTTCTTAAAGGTAACATAGACAGGATAAATAGAAAACACTGCTGTTGTGCTGAGCACACGAAACGTAAATAGAAAAGAAACAATTAAAACATACATAATAATACACATATTGAACTATAAGTTCCCCTCGCTCCCTTACTCAGTAAAAACAACTGAGGGGCTTGTGCTGATCCACTCTTCTGGGGAGCAGCTAAACTATGGAAGCCTGCACCATTAAACATGTCACGTAATAAATGCTTCACCCTATTACTTCAACTCAAAAAAAGCCAACTGTTATCCGTCGTCATAAGTACTCATTCTTACATAACCTCCTCATAGAACTACTTAACAAAGAGAGGTGGTCACATCTACAGTATTTGAAGCTGCCAAGATGTATAAAGCAGAGATGAGAGGTAGACCGAGCAACAGGTGATCACCTCTAACAAGTACTTACATATATTAACTTATCAATCAGTCTGTCAACGTCCATTACTCATCCTAAATGTAAAGGTGAACCATTCTTACCACTGCTTTAGTTAGGATCTCTATCAAGTCCTCGAGAAAAGTCCTCTGCTTCTTTAGGTGTTGAAAAGAGACGTACTGTCTCGTTGTGGAGGACCCTCATTCGGCATGGGTTGAACTGAAAACCGCGGATCATTCCTTTATCCGTGAATTTCTTCCTGACGGCGTTGAAGGCGCTGCGCTGTCTCACTGTTTCAGCTGAGAGATCCTGGGCGAAGAAAAGTTTGCTTCCTTCATGTATGATATCACGGTACCTGGTCAACTCACTCCCCGGTTAGGTTTAGGGATAGGGTATTTCAGCTTTCAGTGTAAAAGGATATCATCCATGGATTTCAGCTAGTTATAGGTAAGTAACCTAAGCATATGGGGAGTGAGTTTTCTGGGGAGTGAGTTGACCAGTATCCGATATCACGCTGCTTCGCAGAGCGGAAAACGAACTCCCGGTCTTGAAGCTGTGAGAATCGGATCAGGACCGCTCTGCCCTGGTCTGGTTTCAGCGGAGCTAGGGTGTGATGAGCTCGCTCTAGTACGAAGGATCTCCTGGTGCCCAGCTCCAGCCATTTCAGTAGCATGGATTGTATGAACTCCGTCAGCAGCTGGCCTCCATCTGCCTCCTCGCGGAGACCAAACAGTCGCAGATTCTTCCGTCGGCCGTGGTTCTCCAGGTCCTCAGCCTTGGTTTCCAGGTATGCAAGTCGCTTCATCGCGCTTCTCAGTTCCGTTGCAGTCTTTCCCAATTGTTCTTCGGTTGACATTATCCGGTTTTCAGCCTCATCCACCCTTGTAGTGTTAGAAGCCACATTCTTTTTCACTTCTGATGTTTTGCTTTCTAAAGCTGGCCACCTTGTCGAGGCGGTCGTCAATAGAGCTCAGTCTGGAGGACAATCCTCCAAACTCTGAGCGGAGTAGCTTTAGCTCAGCTAGCACCGCCGCTATGTCCGCCATGTTGCTAGCAGCCTCCTCGTCTTGTTGGGCTTGTGGAGAGTTAGTTCTCTGTTTTTGCGGGCCGTTCTTGCGAGAGAAAATATCGCAGTCTTTGACTGTTGTCGTTTTGGACATGGTCCATAGAAGATTCGTATGACCAAATTAGGGTTTAAAGGATATTCGGTGCAGGATGGTACGGAGCATTAACGCTGAGCAGACACCTCCTTCTGCGGCTCCGTAGCGCCCCCACCAGGGCAAAAGTTTTCCACATTTACCACCATTAACATAACACATTTATGGCAGATTCGTCCAGCTTTCTATTGCAGTGTGTTTATAAAGATAAACGACATGACAGCACAATGTGAAGACCAAATATCTTGATCCAACTCTGGTGGCTGGGTGCAGTATAAGTCAGAACAAACCTGTTTTCTCCAGCTGTACTGATGGAAATAGCATTTCAGTACAATTGTCAAGTAAATTTGAAGGTTTTAAAATATGAAAAAAATGTACAATAGAAAATGTAAGGTAGGTTTGCTTCCATCACCTGCTCTAAGGCGAATGAACTTGGCTCCATAGCGTTGTTAGAAGCTGTTGGAATTGGTAATGTCACATATAAACTGAATAGAAGTAGGCATAAACAAAAAACTTCAAAGAGGAAGAAGAAAGGAATCAAATTTTGCCCTTTTATGAGAAAAAAAATGGAGATAAGTCTTCAGCAACCATTTTAAATCAAGAAAGTTGGAGTCATTCTTTTGTGTCACCTGGTATTGGAGATGTTTGAAGCCGTCAGGGCCGGCCCAAGCCTTCAGTGGGCCCTAAGCGAAATGTACCTTGGGGGCCCCCCACAAACGACTTCAGTGCAAATTCTGAATATATGTCAACAGTGTTTCCCCTTGGTTGAAATGGCTGTGAGGTGGTAGGTTGCGCTGGAGGCGCGAAGCAACTAGGGGGGTCCAGGGGCATGCCCCCCCGTAGAAATGTTGAAAATCAAGATGCAAAATGGGGCATTCTGGGACAATTTGGAGCACATTTTGTTGTATTTGTAGCCATTTCCAAAAACTAAATGAAATAAAATTTTCTTGTTTCTTTTCTGAAAATTAGTGATAGGGAGAAAATATGACAAATATAAACCCACTTGTCCTTGCGATCAAAACATGTCAACTAGTCCAGTCTGTTATTTTCTGGTCAGATTTCCACAAGCCATTCCAAAATGCCACATCAGTTCTTTTTACAAATTTGAAAAAGATGACAAAGGACTTGAATCTGGAATCAAGTGGTGACTTTTACTTTTTTTCTAAAAACAACTACATGTTAGGTACCAAATTCCCGCTTCATTTTTATTTAGAATAAAAAGGTTATGTCATGACCTTCATTTTACTTAAAATGTGAAAGAAAACTTCAACTCTGGGTGAACAACTGGTTTTCTGAAGGAGTTAGTTCTGTTTTCAAAACTGTTACCTTTTTGAACACAGAACTAGAATTTGAACACAAAATTTGTTTTGCCATTGAATGATGTAATTTCGGGCACTCTATAAATCATTTTATCAAAAGAAACTAGGAACTTTATATTCCGTTGAAATCATTTGTCTTGTTCGTAAGAACGGGTTTTGTCGTGCCTAAATGTTTTAACGGGAGCCATTTTTGCAGTCACTGTCAATTCGTATCGCTGGTCAAGTAGTGATGGGCAGATGAGACCTCATCGTGTGTGTCACACTTTTCCCTCATTGTATCATTCATGTATCACGCAGTGTCGGTTTGACTAATTGGTGCCTCGAGTGGATTAAGAAATGTACTGCAGCCAATGAACAATAAAGTTTGAAACAATGTGTGACGAATGAGCTTGACTGAAGGTAATGCAACTATTTTTTAAACTGTATGTCTAAAAATAAATACAAATAGACTTGAAAGTGTTTTTGTTTGATAGAGAAAGTAGGCCTACATGTGATAAATTGAATGCTATATTATCATTAAAATGTAGGCTTCAGTGCTTTGTGCCTGTTGTGACCACAGTCAATGTCAAGTGTTGTTTATAATTTTCTCAATAAACCCAGTTGTGTTACCATGCAGGAAATCATACTGGTAGTAATTTTTAAGCCCCAAAATTATAATTCATAGCATGTATTTCAGCAGTTTTTATGCTTTTACTTTACAGCAAATGCCTCTTTACTTTCACTTCACTGAATTACTTTTACATTTATTGGGGTAAATTTTGACCCAATTTACTTTTACTCAAGTAATGTAATCAAGTTCTTTGATCATTACTGACTATGTTGATGTTGGAAGTTCATTTAGATGTTTTTTTTTTAAAGTTTCCTTTATCTTTTAACAGAAATTACCTGTAAGGTTGCTTAGCTTACTTTTTATTACAAATGATTGTAAAACAGAGTATAAAAGTACAGATTGGCATGCCAGAAAAACATATTTTCATATTTGAAAAGGCACATGACATGTTTATATGGTTTTATAACATACATAAAAAAACAAGTTCTCTAGAACACTAAAATCTTTGCTTTCTTTTGCTTTTTCTGCTCTCTTTCTCTTTTCATCTGTGTGTAATAATGAACCCGCAAATGTGAGTCGCGCTGTGTACGTTAAAGCCGTGTACAGAGAACGGAAGGATGGATATTGGTTGTTTGTTGGACAAATGTGTTTATATTTCCCGCTGTGGTAATCACATCTGAAAGTGGTTTATACCGGCGGATTCGTGAGAATTTAAGCTTTCCATCGGTGTATAATGTTTCTATCATCGAGTTGGCAGTGTTGTTCTATTTCGAAAAATGCTAATGTAAATATCAAAACGGCCCGCCCGCGGGCCGCTGAACCTTAACGGGTTTTAATTCCGGTTATGTTTAGAGTCGAGGATTTAGATCATTTTGGTTTAAGTGAAGGGATTTGTTATATATTAAAGGTTAGAAAATGTAATTGCAATTACCAAATATCCAACCGGAGGAGAAAAAGGCACCGTGGCAAACAAGACTCAGACTGAGCCCTAAACTTGATGCTCACAACATTTATCAAAACAAAAAAGTCATACAACCTACCTTTATCCTTGTTTTTCTTTTCCTGCTCCTCCAACCGTTTTCTCTTTCTTTTTTGTGGCCCTGAGAGGTACATTTTCTTGGACAGCAACATTTCTGTTTGCTTCTGTCCGCCATTGAGCAATGACACTGTCACTCTAACTGTCACTGAACTTGCGCAGCCGCTAAGGTATTCTGCCGCAGGAGTAACTAGGTCCACTTATTGATACCATCGAAGGTTGACATACTTGGCAGCCTAGCTGGCATTAGAAAATTATACCAAAATTATTGTTGTACAACCCGGAACAATGGTTATTCATTGTTGTGTTTTTTTTTCTAAATTTTTTTACAATTACACTTGCTTTTTATTAAGGACTCTGGGGGGCCCCCTGGTGGTGGTGGGCCCTAAGCGACCGCTTAACTCGCTTATGCCTTGGGCCGGCTCTGGAAGCTGTCCAGAGATGAAGACAACAAAAGAAGTGGAAATTTTAGTTGAAATGTTCGCTGTATCAGAACTTACTCAAAAAAGCTGTATCCGTCTCTGATTCTACGCATCAGCTCTTCTTCAGAAAAATCAAAAACACCTTGAGAATGTGTGAAAATGGCGACTTTTAAAAATGTTTTCTCAAATTTTGCTGTTTCCATTTTCTATTGTGACACTTCCAACATGAAAAAAATGCATCACAGATGTGATTAATAATTCATATTGTGTTAGAATATGTGAATAATAATGTTAAAATAACACAATATTATGTTAAAAATGTTGCATATTAGTAAAATACATGATAAAGTTTGCTAATGATAACTGCTACTTCCATGTGGGAAATGAAAGTGTTTTTCTAATTATGATTTGACAGAACATGGTCTGGTGGTAATAAACATTTTATTATTAACATGATTTTGGTTTTTATCGTAAAGCACCTTGTGATTTTGTAGCTGTGAAACGTGCTCTAGAATTAAATTTTACTTACAGCAAAAGTAATTGCAGTTAAAATGCTCACTATATCAGAACTCATTTAAAAAAGCTCTTTCCAGCTGTCATTCTGTGCAACAACGCTTTCAAAAGAGTAAAAAAAAAAAAAAAAAAACACACCTCTGGCAAGTGTAAAACGGCAATTTTTAAAATGTTTTCTCAAATTTTGCTGTTGAAATATATTTGAAAAACATATTATGTTAAAATATGCTGCGTATCAGTAAAATATATGACATTTACAAAGGCTGGTACTCATCTCCTATTACTCTAAGTAAAGCTTTTGTTCATTTTAATATTACAGAATATGGTCAGGTGGTAATAAACATTTTTAAGTTAACATGCACTGTTTTTATTATATTGGATCAGTTCTCTATAGCTGATGTGCAACAAGAATATCAAGTTGAGTTAATGTGCATTTTAATTTACTTTTGCACCTAATCTTACCAATAGCAGTAATCTAGAGCCAAGATGGATCCTATTCTGTCCTGCTGAGCTTGTTGGTGGATGCAGCTGTAACGTCTGCAGCATTAGAGCTGCTGGTGCTCTGGCTGAAACTAACTTCACTGCCGTGCCGTGCACTGCCAAGGCATGCTTTGTTTTTAAAAAGTCTTCAAAATGCACACTCTTTTTAGAGCCACAAACTGTAAAAATGGAAAGAGTGGTTCAACTTTCCGACTGTTTGTAATAAATACCATCAGTTTTGTGTGGTTACATAGAGAAAACCAGTTGAAAATAAGCTTAAAATTGTCAGATTTCATTGTAGTCACTTTCTTTAAAACGTCAAATTTAAAAATTCACCAAAAATAACGATGGAAATTGTGAAAAAAGAAACCCAAAGATTCTCTGCTCTGCACAGCAACTGAGAAGCCACGACTGACTCAGGGCAGATGTGAGCATCAACCATGTGACCAGAATCCAGACACTTTTGGGGTGAACCTTTCAGTTCATTTTCAATCAATTTTATTCACCAGTTCAAATGTGTGATCTCAAGAGACTTCACTTAGAAAAGTAAAGACAAAATTATAGAGAGAAATCCAACAAATCCAGTTTCCTTTGGATTCCCTGTCTGAGCAAGCACTTGGCGACAGTGGGGAGGTAAAACTCCCTTTTTCAGGAAGAACCCTCCGGCAGAACCAGGCTCAGACAAGGCGGCCATCTGCCTCGACCGGTTGGGGTGAGGGGAAAGGGGATAATAGATAGAGAGAATATGATAGTAGATAGAAAACAAACTCATGAGATCAAAACACAAGAGAACAATAAACCCAGCGAAGGATACTGAGGTCATGATGACTGACAGCAAGAATGAGGCTTTTCTTGTTGTCCTGTGTGGTGAACAACACCCTGGATTCATATATGGATTTTGATATTCTTCACCACATTCCTCAGGACCTTCTCCAGTGAGTGGCGATCTTTTTCCGCCACATTTTTCTGCCACAGCTTCATGAAGTCCCTGTGGAGGGCCAGTTTCTGAAGGATGGCACGTCCATGAGGCCTGTACAGATGCATGTTTCTTATTTAACACTTTAGTGAGTAAACACAAGACTGAACAAAGAGGAGACACAAACCAGAAAGCAGCAAGTCTGACCTCAGTGAGCTACAGTGATAACTGACCTGACTTCAGCAGCAGCATCCAGAGACATCTTACTGACAGCAGTGAGGAAGCGCTGGGTGAAGCTCTGCCTTGCTGTCAGGACTTTAGTCGCTCCCAGTCTGTCAGCCAGCAGGTGGAGCAGACGAGCAGTGCTGGCTCTTACTGCAGGGCTCAGGTGGCTGACGAAGGACAAACACAACCAAATTCACTATGTGATGACGATTTGACTTCTTTTGATTGCTGGTGCTACTACACTTGTTCATAAACCATCATCCTCCACTGTGCTCTTACCTCTGCCCTGTATTCAGCAGAACAGGCAGCACTCGACCAGGGCTGCAATTCTGCACCAGAGCCTCCAAGGCCTCACTGGCCTGCTGCTGGAGAAAGGCATTTCCACACGCCTGTGAGATTTTCAGCAGCAGAGCCTGACCTGTCCAATTTGCCTCAGTGTCCATGCCCTTCTGTAGGTGGACATAAAGACAGCGGATGGTGTCCATGGCTGCACAAGCCACTGAGGGGCGTAGGTTTTTAACCTAGAGACCAAGAATGAACAGCAGTCAGTAATCATACTTGTAACACAATGGACTGATGTGCCGTGGACTCTTACAGACACATGTGGACAAAGACGAGCAGCAGGAAAAGAGACAGAGTGGAAAATGTTTTCAGTACCTCTTCTATCACAACCAGACAGACTTCATGCAGTTTCGGCATTAGTGTGTCTGGGTGGTGTTGCGCCAGAGCTGGGATGCATCGCAGCCCTTTAACCTTCGTCATCCTGTGTTGGAAAAAAAACAAAACAGTTACTCATGTGTCCGACACTTTGAAGCTCCAGCACGTTCAGTGTCCATTACTGAGCTGTGTAAAGTAGCTGCTGGCAGTTTGTCAAGTCACTGGACCAATTAAAGAACCAAACTCAGATCAGAGCTCTTTGACAATAAACCGTTTTGTTGTAGCCGACACACCTTAACACGGTTAAAGTAAAAGTTGCTGTCACTGCAGGCAGAAATGTGTCTGCTGTCTGCAGTTAGAATCTTACCAGTCATCTGAGCTGAGCTGTTTGAAGCACAGAGACAGACTCTCTGCAGGGTTAGAGAGCGGCTGCAGATCGTCCTGATTCTGACTTTCTGCTGTCTGGAAGCTGCAGGTAACATCTGTCCTCTGGTCCCTGCTGACTGTCTTTGCAGGCCGCACAGACCTCCCATGAGTTGCTCTCTTCTTTGGTAGGGAGGGTTTTGGAGGAGGAGCTGGAGTGAGAGGTGCTACTACAGGTTTCCTTGTAGCTGGTGCTGGTGGTCGTGGCAACAGGGCAGCAGAGTTACCCTGTAGTTTCTTGACTTTTTCTGCGACCGCCTCCATATGATGTTGAGCCGTCGTCAGGAGTCTGCGTCCACCAGCTACTTCTTTATCTGTTTAAATTAAGCCAATTACGCATTTTGTTTGTTTACATCTGAGAATGGACAAAGAATAAAACGGTACAAACTAAAAGAAAAAGAAATGTATGTTTGTCACTAAGTCAACTGACATTTTAGTGACAAGCAATATGTAATCACTGGTATCAAAACTGTAAAAGTGTCTGTCTTGCACAGTGAAGGCTTTTAGTTTCTGTACTGTAAGTACATATACATCAGTAATTGTAGTTAAAGCAAGAATTTGAAGGTATTAATCAAGGTGTAATAAGGTTTTTCAACTGGTATTTCTACTTGTCCTAAAATAATCCATCAACAATAAGGACTTAAATCTGGTTAGAAAACACATTTAGGTCATTTGAGACTCAGTTGTAGCCTTAAATGTCTTCAGCTGTGTCGTTGTGACTTTCAGTTTGTCTAATGATGAACTGACCTGGTCCCCTGAGCTTCGTCGTCATCACAGAGAGACGGTTTGCTCTTGTTTTGGGTAGAGGAGCTGATGGTGGTGGGGGAGGGGATGGGGTGTAGATGAGCGGGATGTTCTTCAGCTCACGGGGAGTGTGAGCATCCACCATGCTGAGGGAGTCCTCAGAGCTCACAGAAGCTGATGGGCTGGAGATGTGGTCTCTGCCTGGATTCAGCTGGTACCCCTCCCCGTACAGGGTGTCTGGACTCCTCTGACATCTCTTCATCTCCTCTGTGTCCTCCTTCATCAAATTAGGAAGACTGACTGATGAAGCGGGTCTCATCCTCCTTCGTTGGAGCGGTGATGCAGGCCTGCATCTGAGAGCATCTGGGGGTGGAGGTGAAGGGAGGGGGTCCTGTTGGCTGCAGAGTCCCAGCCTCCGGAGCACAGAGTTGGTTCGTGCTAACTCTGCAGCACGCAGCCTCTGTGTTTGAAGGAGGAAAGCCTCCTTCTTAGCCTCATCCAAGTCCACAATTCTGGACTGGCTATTGACTCCAGGACACGCTGTACTCTGTGATTTAAAAAAAAAGATTAATTTCAAGTGTGAACTTAATTGAGGTTAAATATTATGACAGGATTTTGCTACTGGTTTGACTTGAGCTTGTTCAACAAGCTGAATTCTCAGCTTTAAGGGCAAATGTTACACTGTCACACTCGTTCCAACACAACACAGTTGAAATGCTTATCAGAGGATGTAAGAATCCCTGAATTAATTCAATATGAACTTCACATTTCTATTGCTGTTGGGTTTATTCAATGCTCATTTACTGTTTCATGCTCTCCGTCATAGTGGCGAGCTGCATGCTTTCATGGTTCAATCTATAACTATATGTTAGACGCAGAACCTGAAACAAAAACTGATAGAAAGCTATTTATTTTGCTTTGTATAAATGTAAGATGTGCCATTGTTATTCTACAGGATTTTATCTATAATGTCACATAAATTATAATACATTTCCCATTCGGCACCATTCGGGCTCCTTTGTAGCCACGTGCTCTTCAGTGTTGTTTTCAACACATTCCAGCACTGTTCCATAGCTTCCACCTACCAGTTCTTTCACCAACGTGTAGTCTGTTGGGTCTCTGAAACGCTGCCTTGTGGTACTCCCCTCGGAGGAAGATGATGTGGATGAACTTTGAATGTTCATTTTTATCTTCTCACAGAAGACTGAAGGTAAAACAGACACAAAAGAGAGCCACAATCTATGGATGTCTTGTTAAACCATTGGTCATCTACCACACTGTTGTGATCTCACTTTTCTATCATATTTGCTAAATATTGAACCAATTATCATAAAACAACAGCACTGAGTGTTACAACCTGTTCTGAACTGTGTTATAAGGCATATTGGACAGTATTGCAGCAAAACTACAAGGATGTTTCCTCAGAAACTCCAAAGTGTTTACTTCATTAAACAGAAGAGAGGCGTTACTTCACAAAAGTTTGGTTATCCAGATTTTGCAGAAATGTGGATGTCTCTGAGTTTGGTGTTAAGCTGGTTTCACTAAACTACTCAATAAAGGAATAATAAATAAAATACATTGAAATGGTGTCTCCACTCAGAGTTTTTGTGTTTGGCATGAATTCTAGAATGCTTTTAAAAACAATTTAAAATTGTTTACTTTTGAAAATGGCATGTTAAATTAGTGAAACTGCCACTGTTTATCTCATCTATCTGCACTTAATAACTTATAGTAACATATTTTGAGTAATGTTCTTATAAATTGTTGAAATCTCTCATTTGTTAGAACATTTTCTGCTCAACCATGTCTCATTTCACAGATTTTTTCTCACATAAAATACATTTCAAATATAATAAAAATGCTAACTTTTAGAAATGTGTTCAGCATTTTTTTTCACAAATCAAGATATTTGAGATCATTTTTTTAAAGCCTGTTTATCCACGTCCAGCACATTTTTAACATATTACAGGCATTTGAGGTAATGTTTAAATGACAGCATCTCAAGAACTAATACAGATAAAGCATGATTTTTTATGGTTAGTTCTAGTTTCAACTACAGGACAAGTCGATGAAATAATCTCTGATAACAGGTGAACTGAAATTTAGAAAATAATTGAAATTGTCACTGAAAGTCTCATCTTTGAGCACACATTACCCCAAAAAAACAATAATGCAGGAATCATCCAATGATATTTTCTGACACTTTTGTACTTGCATGCCAGGATAATACAAAACAAAACATACAGAATATTTTTTTAACATTAAATGCTTGGTCACAAAAATGAAAAAGAAAATGTGATGAACTTTAGTAACTGATTGAGCAGATATGACAAGTTGTAGCACCAAAAACAAAATTATTGCTGGATAGCATAATCCAATTTCATTTTTGGATTCCATGTTGCAAGTTCAGGAAACAGAATGAACTATTACCTTACTGATTACACTTACTGAATTAATTTACTTATCAGAAAAAAGTGACGTTAAATCTTGCTCACATCAACACATCAGATTATCATCAAATACTCCAAAATGACTGCTGAAATCTGACTTTTAAATAACAAGATGTTAAAAATTACAAGACAAGTACAAAACTGAGTGTTACATCCTTTTCTGACTCACGGATTTCATTACAAATTGGACAAAGTTGTAGAAAAATAGACTTTAAAACTTCCTTCTGAATGTTTCCTCTGGTGTTTGCTTCATCAAACAGAGCAGAGAAGTCACTTACCTCAAAAATGTTGGCTTCTTTGGATTTTGATGAAAGGTTGATGGGTTTTATCTCGATGTCCTGCTAATTTCAAGTAGTCCTGTTGTCCTCCTGAAATCCGTAAGACACTGTCCCCAACTGTCTGCACACTGACACTTATATGCAGCATGAATTCAAGAATGTCTCATTCTGAACTATTTTTAGGGGTGTTCATTCTGCATAGAAACCATTGCATATCTTGACAACGGTACTTCAGATCATGCTCAAACTTGGTAGGGGTATTGCAGGGGTCCTGAGGAAGTGCAGTGGGGAGTTTGAATCAGATTGGATGAATGGTGGCGGATTTTCAATGCAATGAAATCAAGGTAATCACATTCTGACAGCAGTCTGAGCACTACTTCGTTTAAATGTAAACAAAGCAGCAGTTATTTTTTAAACTTTTAACTGTCATATTTACTGTACAGAAAGCACACAGTGGATGGGTTTGGGTTCATGTCAAATGCTGAAACACTGGTGTACTCATTTTATATGAGGAATATGGCTTTCCAAAGGGAAAAAAAAAATGTTTTCTTGTCTCAACTTGGAGTTAGTTGAGCTTTTGCAGAAAACATGTTGGGGGTAAATTATGTTGAAGTACAATTTAAAATGTTACATCTCATATAATGTAAGATCTGTCTCCATTTGTTCATGTATGACCTGATGGGCTGAAAAGTCCTTCTGTGGATCTTCATCTGCCACCTGACGTATGAACTGGCCCTTCTTTCTCCTACAGCTCTCTCCAAATCCTTCAGAGAAGCTGAAGTCCTGTCTGTCTTCCACTAGTCTCAAAATTAAAATGTCACATCATTTTGGTTCTAACATGTAAAAATACCAAATAAAAGTAATAATGTCATTATTTACCAATAATCAAATTTGCCTTCATCACAAAAATACATCATCCAGGCGGTACTGGTGTGAAGCAATCCAGCACCGCCGAGAAAGGCGTGAAGTGAGCAAGCGCTCGTATTTAGGGGAGCCTGTGCATACTTCACATTACGGTAATATGGAACTGCGGGAAATCTGCCAGTTTCCACAGACTCATTCCACCTCACTCTTGAAGTAGACCAGTCCAGGAAGACCCCCACTCAATTTGGGGTCATTCTGATGTGCCATTTTGAAATAAAATGCCTTTAAAATCTTCATGTCTATAGTATATTATTGCAGGCGATTGAAATTGCAGCATACTTTGACATTAATTTTCTCTAAAATTCTACAGTAAAATCAGGTGATATTGTACATGGTGGTAGCTGGGATGACCCCTGACAAGGCCACAATGAGAGATCTTTGTCACCGCCTAAGGATTTCCAGATATGGACAGTCAAAATCTGTATAACAGCATGTATTTGCAGCGGACGTCTCTCAGCCTGGCGGCTCAGCGTCTGTGATCGTATTACACGGAATAGCCGCGCAACGCCCAGAGTGCGGGCGCCTCACTTGACCGCAGTCTATTTTTCTGTCTGTCTCTCTACTTACCTGTCAAATAAAGCTAATAAAAAGGAGAAAAAAAATAACAATTATTCACAGCTATTGGTAGTCATAAGTATATATAAGTGGAAAGGTGTTCAGTCAAGAGGCAGTTTTTACTCTGAGAGGGAATCTGCAGATGGAACTTAGCGTGGAATAATCCAGCAAGATGATCTATTTGGTCTGTTTTTATTCATTCTTATTTTATTGTTTCACATCTTGAGTTGTGAGATCTTGTTTGAAACAGCAGCTAGCTATATAGTTCAAGGGTGGGCTCGTTAAGGTTTTGTAGAATAAATATAATAGTCTCTATTATTGTTCTACGTCTTTAGAAATAAAAAAAACCTTTTTGTGTTCTGTAAAGTCAGTGCATTTAATTTACAATGCATTGATTCTATAGAATACAATGTTGATTAACTTGCAATGTCCCAGTAAAATAAATAAATCCTGAATATCGGGTGAAAAATTAGATGAAGCATATCGACGTTCTGAAGGCTGGAATGTGAAACCTCTGGTTAGAATGTGGTTAGATAGTTTATATGATGTCATTGTTTTATTTAAAGTCTGTTTAAAAGTAGAACAACTCAGGTCCAACTGGTTCATCGCAGTAAGCTTTGAAAACGGTATTAGAACTTCTCTTGGTGTTTTGTCGGACTGAGGCCACAGACTGTCACCAGTTAATCTGATGGAGATCGTCACACTGCCGCAGTGAAGCGATATTTCCACTCCGTTAGGTGGAAGTCCTCATTAAACCGAGTATTTTACTGGTAGATTGAACAGCCGTGAGTCCAAACAGAGCAATAATGACAATGTTAAAGCTGACAACAAAAACATTTCGGAACAGTTTATTGACGTCTGTGTGTTTTGAACAGGCATCAGTACAGTCACCTATGCTATGTGTTGCTCACTGTCGCTCACTGAATATCACCAGTTGATGGGAACACCAGTTAATCTTGAACACCGGACTACTCGTCGCCATCTGCTTGCACGTCGAGTCTCCAATGGTCTCCAGTCAAATCGAGTTGTAGTTGGGGTCCGTGACGTCACTTACCCGCGCCACTTGAGATTGCTTTTGCGTTTGAATTATGAGACACATTTTGCGGGGTGAGCACGAAAACGAAAAAGTATTTCTGAGTTTGCTTTTGCTTTTTCATTTAGTCACAAAATGAGCAGTGTTGAAGAAGAAAATGAAATTGCATTTTGGAATATTGATTTTTAATTTCATTTTTGAGTCAAATAGTGCAGCCATGACTTTGAAATGCAAAAGCATTTCTGCTAATACTTTTGAATTTGAGTTTTGAGTCACATTCGCTTCCATAGAAAACTGCTAGTTTCCACAGACTCATAAAAGATTAAAGATGAATGTGTTACAATCTACCAGAAGGATAATGACAAAAATTGGTGTTGAACGCTCTGCTTTAATTTGAATTTCTCAGTTAAAATGCGTAGATAAAAACATTCCTTAAAGTTCTTTATATCACAGCATATCAATAAGAAACTCATTACAGTTTTCAATGATTTTGAATGTCTTTTATGAGTGTAGTTAGTATTTAGATCAGTGTATATGCTTGTATTTACCATATCGGAGGCTAGAAAATTGTATTGACGTACCTATTAAAAACCCATGGATATCTCACATAAAGCTGCCCCTTGTGCATGTCTATCATACAGGAATGGTTACTAGGGATATTGTCCTTAACAAAAATGCATATGAGAATTTGCCCCCCAAAGTGGTACCGATGACCCCAATTTTAGCCACTTGGCTCATGGACTAATATGCTACATGTATAACTCTACCAGCCCATCTATTCCGTATACGTTTTACATCCGGGGTTGTCAGGTGGGTTTCTTGAAGGAAAATTATCTTGGACTTAAGCTCTTTAATTCTAGTCATGACCTGTTTTAGTTTCGTAACATTTTTTAGTCCCCTAACATTCCAGCTGGTGATTTTAAAGTCATAGTTTCTTTGTGCACCTGCCTGCTCCATATTTCTTAAAGGTAACATAGACAGGATAAATAGAAAACACTGCTGTTGTGCTGAGCACACGAAACGTAAATAGAAAAGAAACAATTAAAACATACATAATAATACACATATTGAACTATAAGTTCCCCTCGCTCCCTTACTCAGTAAAAACAACTGAGGGGCTTGTGCTGATCCACTCTTCTGGGGAGCAGCTAAACTATGGAAGCCTGCACCATTAAACATGTCACGTAATAAATGCTTCACCCTATTACTTCAACTCAAAAAAAGCCAACTGTTATCCGTCGTCATAAGTACTCATTCTTACATAACCTCCTCATAGAACTACTTAACAAAGAGAGGTGGTCACATCTACAGTATTTGAAGCTGCCAAGATGTATAAAGCAGAGATGAGAGGTAGACCGAGCAACAGGTGATCACCTCTAACAAGTACTTACATATATTAACTTATCAATCAGTCTGTCAACGTCCATTACTCATCCTAAATGTAAAGGTGAACCATTCTTACCACTGCTTTAGTTAGGATCTCTATCAAGTCCTCGAGAAAAGTCCTCTGCTTCTTTAGGTGTTGAAAAGAGACATACTGTCTCGTTGTGGAGGACCCTCATTCGGCATGGGTTGAACTGAAAACCGCGGATCATTCCTTTATCCGTGAATTTCTTCCTGACGGCGTTGAAGGCGCTGGGCTGTCTCACTGTTTCAGCTGAGAGATCCTGGGCGAAGAAAAGTTTGCTTCCTTCATGTATGATATCACGGTACCTGGTCAACTCACTCCCCGGTTAGGTTTAGGGATAGGGTATTTCAGCTTTCAGTGTAAAAGGATATCATCCATGGATTTCAGCTAGTTATAGGTAAGTAACCTAAGCATATGGGGAGTGAGTTTTCTGGGGAGTGAGTTGACCAGTATCCGATATCACGCTGCTTAGCGGAGCGGAAACCAACTCCCGGTCTTGAAGCTGTGAGAATCGGATCAGGACCGCTCTGCCCTGGTCTGGTTTCAGCGGAGCTAGGGTGTGATGAGCTCGCTCTAGTACGAAGGATCTCCTGGTGCCCAGCTCCAGCCATTTCAGTAGCATGGATTGTATGAACTCCGTCAGCAGCTGGCCTCCATCTGCCTCCTCGCGGAGACCAAACAGTCGCAGATTCTTCCGTCGGCCGTGGTTCTCCAGGTCCTCAGCCTTGGTTTCCAGGTATGCAAGTCGCTTCATCGCGCTTCTCAGTTCCGTTGCGGTCTTTCCCAATTGTTCTTCGGTTGACCTTATCCGGTTTTCAGCCTCATCCACCCTTGTAGTGTTAGAAGCCACATTCTTTTTCACTTCTGATGTTTTGCTTTCTAAAGCTGCAACAGAGTTGGCCACCTTGTCGAGGCGGTCGTCAATAGAGCTCAGTCTGGAGGACAATCCTCCAAACTCTGAGCGGAGTAGCTTTAGCTCAGCTAGCACCGCCGCTATGTCTGCCATGTTGCTAGCAGCCTCCTCGTTTGTTGGGCTTGTGGAGAGTTAGTTCTCTGTTTTTGCGGGCCGTTCTTGCGAGAGAAAATATCGCAGTCTTTGACTGTTGTCGTTTTGGACATGGTCCATAGAAGATTCGTATGACCAAATTAGGGTTTAAAGGATATTCGGTGCAGGATGGTATGGAGCATTAACGCTGAGCAGCCACCTCCTTCTGCGGCTCCGTAGCGCCCCCACCAGGGCAAAAGTTTTCCACATTTACCACCATTAACAAACACATTTATGGCAGATTCGTCCAGCTTTCTATTGGAGGGTTTATAAAGATAAACGACATGACAGCACAATGTGAAGACCAAATATCTTGATCCAACTCTGGTGGCTGGGTGCAGTATAAGTCAGAACAAACCTGTTTTCTCCAGCTGTACTGATGGAAATAGCATTTCAGTACAATCGTCAAGTAAATTTGAAGGTTTTAAAATATGAAAAAAATGTACAATAGAAAATGTAAGGTAGGTTTGCTTCCATCACCTGCTCTAAGGCGAATGAACTTGGCTCCATAGCGTTGTTAGAAGCTGTTGGAATTGGTAATGTCACATATAAACTGAATAGAAGTAGGCATAAACAAAAAACTTCAAAGAGGAAGAAGAAAGGAATCAAATTTTGCCCTTCTATGAGAAAAAAAAATGGAGATAAGTCTTCAGGAACCATTTTAAATCAAGAAAGTTGGAGTTATTCTTTTGTGTCACCTGGGGCCTATTTCACGAAGCAGGTTTAGTGAAAACTCTGAGTTTGTTAACCCTGAAATGAGGGAAACTCAGAGTTTTCCATTTCACGAAGCGAGGTAACTCTAACCAGGGAATGCGGGGTAACTCGAGCCTGTTTCACAAAGAGGGGTAACTTCAACTCTCGGTCAGTTACCGCAGTAACAGACTCTATGAGTTGAACCTGGTCGCCAGCAGGTTTATCTGAGAAAACCTCGAGTTTCTCTCCGTCTCCGCCCTCTTTCAGCCACACACTCTGTTTCATTTCCTCATTCATTCAGTCAGTAAGCGAGCGAGTTTTGGCGTAGAACAGCTTTTATTAACGATCCAGTGGATAAAGGAGCAGCATTACTGCACAGATAATTAAATATTCGTCGGTAGATTGTTATCAGACCGCGCATAAATGTTCTCGCATTTCCGGACAGTTATCGTTTCGAGCGGTACCGTTTCGTAATTGTTTTAAGTCCATAATCTACATAAACAACCTAATCCGTCCTTACATTTACATTACCAGCCACAGTCATGCTCTCACATCCAGCAGATATTGTGTGTTGCGCTGCGGTTCTTTGAAAATGGAAGTTTTTATATGATGTCAGAGATGCAGAGTAAGACAACTGTATGGAGGACAGTCAGAAAAGTGTTCCTGGCTCTGAAACGACTTTTACTCGTCATTGTGGTTTTCCTGGACACAAACCTGTCAGAGCATCAAGGAGGATCCATGGGATTGCAGGTGAATGATGTAGAGATCTGTTAAATTCATTTTAAATCTTATTCTGTTAATGACATTGTGCTGCAGCCTCTGACTGGGAATAGTCATTTGAATTTCTTTTAGGATTTCCCAGTGTGATTGGCTGCATAGATGCACACACATCCCCATCACAGCTCCCTCACATCATGAACAGGAAGTCCATTCACAGCATAAATGTGCAGGTAGGCTACAGGTAGACTGACTACTGTTTCTAAATGTTAAAGACTGCATCATAGTTCAACATCTGTCATTCTCTGCACTGTCCAGATCATATGTGATGCTGCATACATCATTTCTAATGTGGAGGCCACGTGGTCTGGGTCTGTTCATGACTCCAGGATTTATGGAGAGTCTAACCTGAGCAACAGACTGCAGCGTGGTCAGCAGCATAAAGATTTTCACAATAGAATTCTCTTGTCTCCCTCCTTTAATATGCTCTGATGTATCCACTATACATTACAGGAGAGTTTGATGGCCTTCTGCTGGGTGACAGGGGTTACCATGACAACCCAGACTGATGACCTCATACCCTGACCCTGAACCAGGCCCCCAACAGAACTTCAACCGGACTCACTGCAGGACCAGAGCCCGGGTGGAGATGACCATAGGCCTGCTGAAAGCCCGTTTCCAGAGCCTACGTCTCCTCAGGGTGACCCCTGAGAGGGCCTGTGATATTACTGTGGCATGTGTTGTTCTTCATATTACCACTATTAGAGGAGAGCAACACCCTGCCCTACAAACTGAAGACCCAGATGATGAGTCCATCCACCTGCAGCTATCCAGGACAGCAGAGCAGTCAGAGACACCGTATGCAAGAATCACTTTAGAGTTTAAGTCTCCATCATCATCACCACCACAGCAAATAAAGACATGATACACATTTCATTTGCTCTTCTTTATTTCCTACAAATAAACAGATAGTTCAGTTCATGTTCCAGTAGTTAACATAATTCACCTGTGACCATCACCACCTCTAACTTGTGCTCCAGTATTTCATTTCCAGATCTGCCCTCCTAATCTGTTTTTGGATTTTTCTCAGCAAATGCAGTTTGTAAATCTGTTTTACTGATAACTGGGAATACATAGAGGACATTAAATTATACAGTTGCACATGAATTCCACAGAATGAACCTCTGGTGTTTCCTGAACATCCATCTCACTGTGTCAGTCTGTGCAGTGGAAGCTGAGGAACCATCCTGCTGCTGTCCAGCCATGCTCTGTTAAAAAGGATGAGAATGTGCAACACTTCAGTGTAGGCTAAATGTCACACTCTATATTCCACCCAAAATGTGAATGAGAAGAGAACTATCAGTAACATACCTCTGTATGCCTTTCTGGATCCCCCTCTGTAAAGGCAGCAGACACAGTTTCATCCTCTTCATCCTAGATCAGTGACATGTTTCAGTACATTTAAACTACCATTTGGAGAAATCTTTGGAGTGTTGCCTACTTACAATTACAAGATGTGTGTGTGTGTATATATATATCTATATATATATGTGCATCCATGACCTTTTATACCACCGTTTTACAGGCATCTGCTTTCTTTCTGTTGGCTGAGCAGAAGTCTATGTTAGTTTAAATAGGCTCAGTTATTTAACAGGACATGATATGGATGCAGACATTTAGGCTGTGTGTGGATAAAACAACTGCACAGTCAAACAGCCACTTAATATTTAGGCTACTTTACAATGTAAAACATGATCAACATGAAGTACCTCCATGAGATAATGCCGAGGTCTGACCTATTTGAACAGTGTTTTTATATTTCATCTTAAGCTGCTGCCCCGTCGGGATTTCACCTAAATGAAATAACTTAATATTCTACCATTCAGACAGTTATTCCCTGTAATATTATTACGATGACAAAGGACTACATTTAAACTTACGCATTGATCCGGGCAGCAGTGTTCTCCACGCCGTCTCTCTCTCTTTTACAGCTGCAGCGGTGTTGCACTTCTTTCTAAAAACGTGATCAAACTCGCCAGATGAGCGCGTTAAAAACTTCCAGTTCAAGAACGCAGTCTTGCGCTTCCCCGTTTCCATGGTGACTCGTCGAATCGGGGTTCCATTGATGCTGTCTTTTCAGACTTGCGGTGCACGCGCGTAGCTCCGGGTCAAACTACTCCGAGTTGATTAACTCAACTCAAATCAGCCGTTGTGAAACCGAAAACTCAGAGTTTTCTATCTCAGAGTAGATCAAGTTTGTAAAACCTGCTTCGTGAAATAGGCCCCTGGTATTGGAGATGTTTGAAGCCGTCAGGGCCGGCCCAAGCCTTCAGTGGGCCCTAAGCGAAATGTACCTTGGGGGCCCCCCACAAACGACTTCAGTGCAAATTCTGAATATATGTCAACAGTGTTTCCCCTTGGTTGAAATGGCTGTGAGGTGGTAGGTTGCGCTGGAGGCGCGAAGCAACTAGGGGGGTCCAGGGGCATGCCCCCCCGTAGAAATGTTGAAAATCAAGATGCAAAATGGGGCATTCTGGCACAATTTGGAGCACATTTTGTTGTATTTGTAGCCATTTCCAAAAACTAAATTAAATAAAATTTTCATGTTTCTTTTCTAGAAATTAGTGATAGGGAGAAAATATGACAAATATAAACCCACTTGTCCTTGCGATCAAAACATGTCAACTAGTCCAGTCTGTTATTTTCTGGTCAGATTTCCACAAGCCATTCCAAAATGCCACATCAGTTCTTTTTACAAATTTGAAAAAGATGACAAAGGACTTGAATCTGGAATCAAGTGGTGACTTTTACTTTTTTTCTAAAAACAACTACATGTTAGGTACCAAATTCCCGCTTCATTTTTATTTAGAATAAAAAGGTTATGTCATGACCTTCATTTTACTTAAAATGTGAAAGAAAACTTCAACTCTGGGTGAACAACTGGTTTTCTGAAGGAGTTAGTTCTGTTTTCAAAACTGTTACCTTTTTGAACACAGAACTAGAATTTGAACACAAAATTTGTTTTGCCATTGAATGATGTAATTTCGGGCACTCTATAAATCATTTTATCAAAAGAAACTAGGAACTTTATATTCCGTTGAAATCATTTGTCTTGTTCGTAAGAACGGGTTTTGTCGTGCCTAAATGTTTTAACGGGAGCCATTTTTGCAGTCACTGTCAATTCGTATCGCTGGTCAAGTAGTGATGGGCAGATGAGACCTCATCGTGTGTGTCACACTTTTCCCTCATTGTATCATTCATGTATCACGCAGTGTCGGTTTGACTAATTGGTGCCTCGAGTGGATTAAGAAATGTACTGCAGCCAATGAACAATAAAGTTTGAAACAATGTGTGACGAATGAGCTTGACTGAAGGTAATGCAACTATTTTTTAAACTGTATGTCTAAAAATAAATACAAATAGACTTGAAAGTGTTTTTGTTTGATAGAGAAAGTAGGCCTACATGTGATAAATTGAATGCTATATTATCATTAAAATGTAGGCTTCAGTGCTTTGTGCCTGTTGTGACCACAGTCAATGTCAAGTGTTGTTTATAATTTTCTCAATAAACCCAGTTGTGTTACCATGCAGGAAATCATACTGGTAGTAATTTTTAAGCCCCAAAATTATAATTCATAGCATGTATTTCAGCAGTTTTTATGCTTTTACTTTACAGCAAATGCCTCTTTACTTTCACTTCACTGAATTACTTTTACATTTATTGGGGTAAATTTTGACCCAGTTTACTTTTACTCAAGTAATGTAATCAAGTTCTTTGATCATTACTGACTATGTTGATGTTGGAAGTTCATTTAGATGTTTTTTTAAAAGTTTCCTTTATCTTTTAACAGAAATTACCTGTAAGGTTGCTTAGCTTACTTTTTATTACAAATGATTGTAAAACAGAGTATAAAAGTACAGATTGGCATGCCAGAAAAACATATTTTCATATTTGAAAAGGCACATGACATGTTTATATGGTTTTATAACATACATAAAAAAACAAGTTCTCTAGAACACTAAAATCTTTGCTTTCTTTTTGCTTTTTCTGCTCTCTTTCTCTTTTCATCTGTGTGTAATAATGAACCCGCAAATGTGAGTCGCGCTGTGTACGTTAAAGCCGTGTACAGAGAACGGAAGGATGGATATTGGTTGTTTGTTGGACAAATGTGTTTATATTTCCCGCTGTGGTAATCACATCTGAAAGTGGTTTATACCGGCGGATTCGTGAGAATTTAAGCTTTCCATCGGTGTATAATGTTTCTATCATCGAGTTGGCAGTGTTGTTCTATTTCGAAAAATGCTAATGTAAATATCAAAACGGCCCGCCCGCGGGCCGCTGAACCTTAACGGGTTTTAATTCCGGTTATGTTTAGAGTCGAGGATTTAGATCATTTTGGTTTAAGTGAAGGGATTTGTTATATATTAAAGGTTAGAAAATGTAATTGCAATTACCAAATATCCAACCGGAGGAGAAAAAGGCACCGTGGCAAACAAAACTCAGACTGAGCCCTAAACTTGATGCTCACAACATTTATCAAAACAAAAAAGTCATACAACCTACCTTTATCCTTGTTTTTCTTTTCCTGCTCCTCCAACCGTTTTCTCTTTCTTTTTTGTGGCCCTGAGAGGTACATTTTCTTGGACAGCAACATTTCTGTTTGCTTCTGTCCGCCATTGAGCAATGACACTGTCACTCTAACTGTCACTGAACTTGCGCAGCCGCTAAGGTATTCTGCCGCAGGAGTAACTAGGTCCACTTATTGATACCATCGAAGGTTGACATACTTGGCAGCCTAGCTGGCATTAGAAAATTATACCAAAATTATTGTTGTACAACCCGGAACAATGGTTATTCATTGTTGTGTTTTTTTTCTAAATTTTTTTACAATTACACTTGCTTTTTATTAAGGACTCTGGGGGGCCCCCTGGTGGTGGTGGGCCCTAAGCGACCGCTTAACTCGCTTATGCCTTGGGCCGGCTCTGGAAGCTGTCCAGAGATGAAGACAACAAAAGAAGTGGAAATTTTAGTTGAAATGTTCGCTGTATCAGAACTTACTCAAAAAAGCTGTATCCGTCTCTGATTCTACGCATCAGCTCTTCTTCAGAAAAATCAAAAAACACCTTGAGAATGTGTGAAAATGGCGACTTTTAAAAATGTTTTCTCAGATTTTGCTGTTTCCATTTTCTATTGTGACACTTCCAACATGAAAAAAATGCATCACAGATGTGATTAATAATTCATATTGTGTTAGAATATGTGAATAATAATGTTAAAATAACAATATTATGTTAAAAATGTTGCATATTAGTAAAATACATGATAAAGTTTGCTAATGATAACTGCTACTTCCATGTGGGAAATGAAAGTGGTTTTCTAATTATGATTTGACAGAACATGGTCTGGTGGTAATAAACATTTTATTATTAACATGATTTTGTTTTTTATCGTAAAGCACCTTGTGATTTTGTAGCTGTGAAACGTGCTCTAGAATTAAATTTTACTTACAGCAAAAGTAATTGCAGTTAAAATGCTCACTATATCAGAACTCATTTAAAAAAGCTCTTTCCAGCTGTCATTCTGTGCAACAACGCTTTCAAAAGAGTTAAAAAAAAACACACACACACCTCTGGCAAGTGTAAAACGGCAATTTTTAAAATGTTTTCTCAAATTTTGCTGTTGAAATATATTTGAAAAACATATTATGTTAAAATATGCTGCGTATCAGTAAAATATATGACATTTACAAAGGCTGGTACTCATCTCCTATTACTCTAAGTAAAGCTTTTGTTCATTTTAATATTACAGAATATGGTCAGGTGGTAATAAACATTTTTAAGTTAACATGCACTGTTTTTATTATATTGGATCAGTTCTCTATAGCTGATGTGCAACAAGAATATCAAGTTGAGTTAATGTGCATTTTAATTTACTTTTGCACCTAATCTTACCAATAGCAGTAATCTAGAGCCAAGATGGATCCTATTCTGTCCTGCTGAGCTTGTTGGTGGATGCAGCTGTAACGTCTGCAGCATTAGAGCTGCTGGTGCTCTGGCTGAAACTAACTTCACTGCCGTGCCGTGCACTGCCAAGGCATGCTTTGTTTTTAAAAAGTCTTCAAAATGCACACTCTTTTTAGAGCCACAAACTGTAAAAATGGAAAGAGTGGTTCAACTTTCCAACTGTTTGTAATAAATGCCATCAGTTTTGTGTGGTTACATAGAGAAAACCAGTTGAAAATAAGCTTAAAATTGTCAGATTTCATTGTAGTCACTTTCTTTAAAACGTCAAATTTAAAAATTCACCAAAAATAACGATGGAAATTGTGAAAAAAGAAACCCAAAGATTCTCTGCTCTGCACAGCAACTGAGAAGCCACGACTGACTCAGGGCAGATGTGAGCATCAACCATGTGACCAGAATCCAGACACTTTTGGGGTGAACCTTTCAGTTCATTTTCAATCAATTTTATTCACCAGTTCAAATGTGTGATCTCAAGAGACTTCACTTAGAAAAGTAAAGACAAAATTATAGAGAGAAATCCAACAAATCCAGTTTCCTTTGGATTCCCTGTCTGAGCAAGCACTTGGCGACAGTGGGGAGGTAAAACTCCCTTTTTCAGGAAGAACCCTCCGGCAGAACCAGGCTCAGACAAGGCGGCCATCTGCCTCGACCGGTTGGGGTGAGGGGAAAGGGGGATAATAGATAGAGAGAATATGATAGTAGATAGAAAACAAACTCATGAGATCAAAACACAAGAGAACAATCAACCCAGCGAAGGATACTGAGGTCATGATGACTGACAGCAAGAATGAGGCTTTTCTTGTTGTCCTGTGTGGTGAACAACACCCTGGATTCATATATGGATTTTGATATTCTTCACCACATTCCTCAGGACCTTCTCCAGTGAGTGGCGATCTTTTTCCGCCACATTTTTCTGCCACAGCTTCATGAAGTCCCTGTGGAGGGCCAGTTTCTGAAGGATGGCACGTCCATGAGGCCTGTACAGATGCATGTTTCTTATTTAACACTTTAGTGAGTAAACACAAGACTGAACAAAGAGGAGACACAAACCAGAAAGCAGCAAGTCTGACCTCAGTGAGCTACAGTGATAACTGACCTGACTTCAGCAGCAGCATCCAGAGACATCTTACTGACAGCAGTGAGGAAGCGCTGGGTGAAGCTCTGCCTTGCTGTCAGGACTTTAGTCGCTCCCAGTCTGTCAGCCAGCAGGTGGAGCAGACGAGCAGTGCTGGCTCTTACTGCAGGGCTCAGGTGGCTGACGAAGGACAAACACAACCAAATTCACTATGTGATGACGATTTGACTTCTTTTGATTGCTGGTGCTACTACACTTGTTCATAAACCATCATCCTCCACTGTGCTCTTACCTCTGCCCTGTATTCAGCAGAACAGGCAGCACTCGACCAGGGCTGCAATTCTGCACCAGAGCCTCCAAGGCCTCACTGGCCTGCTGCTGGAGAAAGGCATTTCCACACGCCTGTGAGATTTTCAGCAGCAGAGCCTGACCTGTCCAATTTGCCTCAGTGTCCATGCCCTTCTGTAGGTGGACATAAAGACAGCGGATGGTGTCCATGGCTGCACAAGCCACTGAGGGGCGTAGGTTTTTAACCTAGAGACCAAGAATGAACAGCAGTCAGTAATCATACTTGTAACACAATGGACTGATGTGCCGTGGACTCTTACAGACACATGTGGACAAAGACGAGCAGCAGGAAAAGAGACAGAGTGGAAAATGTTTCAGTACCTCTTCTATCACAACCAGACAGACTTCATGCAGTTTCGGCATTAGTGTGTCTGGGTGGTGTTGCGCCAGAGCTGGGATGCATCGCAGCCCTTTAACCTTCGTCATCCTGTGTTGGAAAAAAAAACAAACAGTTACTCATGTGTCCGACACTTTGAAGCTCCAGCACGTTCAGTGTCCATTACTGAGCTGTGTAAAGTAGCTGCTGGCAGTTTGTCAAGTCACTGGACCAATTAAAGAACCAAACTCAGATCAGAGCTCTTTGACAATAAACCGTTTTGTTGTAGCCGACACACCTTAACACGGTTAAAGTAAAAGTTGCTGTCACTGCAGGCAGAAATGTGTCTGCTGTCTGCAGTTACAATCTTACCAGTCATCTGAGTTGAGCTGTTTGAAGCACAGAGACAGACTCTCTGCAGGGTTAGAGAGCGGCTGCAGATCGTCCTGATTCTGACTTTCTGCTGTCTGGAAGCTGCAGGTAACATCTGTCCTCTGGTCCCTGCTGACTGTCTTTGCAGGCCGCACAGACCTCCCATGAGTTGCTCTCTTCTTTGGTAGGGAGGGTTTTGGAGGAGGAGCTGGAGTGAGAGGTGCTACTACAGGTTTCCTTGTAGCTGGTGCTGGTTGTCGTGGCAACAGGGCAGCAGAGTTACCCTGTAGTTTCTTGACTTTTTCTGCGACCGCCTCCATATGATGTTGAGCCGTCGTCAGGAGTCTGCGTCCACCAGCTACTTCTTTATCTGTTTAAATTAAGCCAATTACGCATTTTGTTTGTTTACATGTGAGAATGGACAAAGAATAAAACGGTACAAACTAAAAGAAAAAGAAATGTATGTTTGTCACTAAGTCAACTGACATTTTAGTGACAAGCAATATGTAATCACTGGTATCAAAACTGTAAAAGTGTCTGTCTTGCACAGTGAAGGCTTTTAGTTTCTGTACTGTAAGTACATATACATCAGTAATTGTAGTTAAAGCAAGAATTTGAAGGTATTAATCAAGGTGTAATAAGGTTTTTCAACTGGTATTTCTACTTGTCCTAAAATAATCCATCAACAATATGGACTAAAATCTGGTTAGAAAACACATTTAGGTCGTTTGAGACTCAGTTGTAGCCTTAAATGTCTTCAGCTGTGTCGTTGTGACTTTCAGTTTGTCTAATGATGAACTGACCTGGTCCCCTGAGCTTCGTCGTCATCACAGAGAGACGGTTTGCTCTTGTTTTGGGTAGAGGAGCTGATGGTGGTGGGGGAGGGGATGGGGTGTAGATGAGCGGGATGTTCTTCAGCTCACGGGGAGTGTGAGCATCCACCATGCTGAGGGAGTCCTCAGAGCTCACAGAAGCTGATGGGCTGGAGATGTGGTCTCTGCCTGGATTCAGCTGGTACCCCTCCCCGTACAGGGTGTCTGGACTCCTCTGACATCTCTTCATCTCCTCTGTGTCCTCCTTCATCAAATTAGGAAGACTGACTGATGAAGCGGGTCTCATCCTCCTTCGTTGGAGCGGTGATGCAGGCCTGCATCTGAGAGCATCTGGGGGTGGAGGTGAAGGGAGGGGGTCCTGTTGGCTGCAGAGTCCCAGCCTCCGCAGCACAGAGTTGGTTCGTGCTAACTCTGCAGCACGCAGCCTCTGTGTTTGAAGGAGGAAAGCCTCCTTCTTAGCCTCATCCAAGTCCACAATTCTGGACTGGCTATTGACTCCAGGACACGCTGTACTCTGTGATTTAAAAAAAAGATTAATTTCAAGTGTGAACTTAATTGAGGTTAAATATTATGACAGGATTTTGCTACTGGTTTGACTTGAGCTTGTTCAACAAGCTGAATTCTCAGCTTTAAGGGCAAATGTTACACTGTCACACTCGTTCCAACACAACACAGTTGAAATGCTTATTAGAGGATGTAAGAATCCCTGAATTAATTCAATATGAACTTCACATTTCTATTGCTGTTGGGTTTATTCAATGCTCATTTACTGTTTCATGCTCTCCGTCATAGTGGCGAGCTGCATGCTTTCATGGTTCAATCTATAACTATATGTTAGACGCAGAACCTGAAACAAAAACTGATAGAAAGCTATTTATTTTGCTTTGTATAAATGTAAGATGTGCCATTGTTATTCTACAGGATTTTATCTATAATGTCACATAAATTATAATACATTTGCCATTCGGCACCATTCGGGCTCCTTTGTAGCCACGTGCTCTTCAGTGTTGTTTTCAACACATTCCAGCACTGTTCCATAGCTTCCACCTACCAGTTCTGTCACCAACGTGTAGTCTGTTGGGTCTCTGAAACGCTGCCTTGTGGTACTCCCCTCGGAGGAAGATGATGTGGATGAACTTTGAATGTTCATTTTTATCTTCTCACAGAAGACTGAAGGTGAAACAGACACAAAAGAGAGCCACAATCTATGGATGTCTTGTTAAACCATTGGTCATCTACCACACTGTTGTGATCTCACTTTTCTATCATATTTGCTAAATATTGAACCAATTATCATAAAACAACAGCACTGAGTGTTACAACCTGTTTTGACTCACGAATTTCATTACAAATTGGACAGAGTTGTAGAAAAATAGACTTTAAAACTTCCTTCTGAATGTTTCCTCTGGTGTTTGCTTCATCAAGCAGAGCAGTGAAGTCACTTACCTCAAAAATGTTGGCTTCTTTGGATTTTGATGAAAGATTGATGAGTTTTATCTCGATGTCCTGCTAATTTCAAGTAGTCCTGTTGTCCTCCTGAAATCCGTAAGACACTGTCCCCAACTGTCTGCACACTGACACTTATATGCAGCATGAATTCTAGAATGTCTCATTCTGAACTATTTTTAGGGGTGTTCATTCTGCATAGAAACCATTGCATATCTTGACAACGGTACTTCAGATCATGCTCAAACTTGGTAGGGGTATTGCAGGGGTCCTGAGGAAGTGCAGTGGGGAGTTTGAATCAGATTGGATGAATGGTGGCGGATTTTCAATGCAATGAAATCAAGGTAATCACATTCTGACAGCAGTCTGAGCACTACTTCGTTTAAATGTAAACAAAGCAGCAGTTATTTTTTAAACTTTTAACTGTCATATTTACTGTACAGAAAGCACACAGTGGATGGGTTTGGGTTCATGTCAAATGCTGAAACACTGGTGTACTCATTTTATATGAGGAATATGGCTTTCCAAAGGAAAAAAAATGTTTTCTTGTCTCAACTTGGAGTTAGTTGAGCTTTTGCAGAAAACATGTTGGGGGTAAATTATGTTGAAGTACAATTTAAAATGTTACATCTCATACACACGTGGACAAAATTGTTGGTACCCCTCAGTTAAAGAAGGAAAAACCCACAATTCTCACTGAAATCACTTGAAACTCACAAAAGTAACAATAAATAAAAATTTATTGAAAATTAAATAATCAAAATCAGCCATCACTTTTGAATTGTTGATTAACATAATTATTTAAAAAAACAAACTAATGAAATAGGGCTGGACAAAAATGATGGTACCCATAACTTAATATTTTGTTGCACAACCTTTTGAGGCAATCACTGCAATTAAACGATTTCTGTATTTGTCAATGAGCGTTCTGCAGCTGTCAACAGGTATTTTGGCCCACTCCTCATGAGCAAACAGCTCCAGTTGTCTCAGGTTTGATGGGTGTCTTCTCCAAATGGCATGTTTCAGCTCCTTCCACATATGTTCAATGGGATTCAGATCTGGGCTCATAGAAGGCCACTTTAGAATAGTCCAACGCTTTTCTCTCAGCCATTCTTGGGTGTTTTTGGCTGTGTGTTTTGGATCGTTGTCCTGTTGGAAGACCCATGACCTGCGACTGAGACCAAGCTTTCTGACACTAGGCAGCACATTTCTCTCCAGAATGCCTTGATAGTCTTCAGATTTCATCGTACCTTGCACACTTTCAAGACACCCTGTGCCAGATGCAGCAAAGCAGCCCCAAAACATTACCGAGCCTCCTCCATGTTTCACCGTAGGGACAGTGCTCTTTTCTTCGTATGCTTGGTTTTTGAGTCTATGAACATAGAGTTGATGTGCCTTACCAAAAAGCTCCAGTTTGGTCTCATCTGTCCAAAGGACATTCTCCCAGAAGCTTTGTGGCTTGTCAACATGCATTTTTGCAAATTCCAGTCTCACTTTTTTATGAGTTTTTTTCAGCAGTGGAGTCCTCCTTGGTCGTCTCCCATGAAGTCCACTTTGGCTCAAACAAAGACGAATGGTGCGATCTGACACTGATGTACCTTGGCCTTGGAGTTCACCTTTAATTTCTTTGGAGGTTGCTCTGGGCTCTTTGGATACAATTCCAACGATCCGTCTCTTCAATTTGTCATCAATTTTCCTCTTGCGGCCACGTCCAGGGAGGTTGGCTACTGTCCCGTGGGTCTTGAACTTCTGAATAATATGAGCCACTGTTGTCACAGGAACTTCAAGCTGTTTAGAGATGGTCTTATAGCCTTTACCTTTAAGATGTTTGTCTATAATTTTTTTTCGGATGTCCTGGGACAATTCTCTCCTTCGCTTTCTGTTGTCCATGTTCAGTGTGGTACACACCTTTTCACCAAACAGCAGGGTGACTGCTTGTCTCCCTTTAAATAGGCAGACTGACTGATTATGAGTTTGGAAACACCTGTGATGTCAATTAAATGACACACCTGAGTTAATCATGTCACTCTGGTCAAATAGTTTTCAATCTTTTATAGAGGTACCATCATTTTTGTCCAGGCCTGTTTCATTAGTTTGTTTTTTTAAATAATTATGTTAATCAACAATTCAAAAGTAATGGCTGTTTTTGATTATTTAATTTTCAATAAATTTTTATTTATTGTTACTTTTGTGAGTTTCAAGTGATTTCAGTGAGAATTGTGGGTTTTTCCTTCTTTAACTGAGGGGTACCAACAATTTTGTCCACGTGTGTATAATGTAAGATCTGTCTCCATTTGTTCATGTATGACCTGATGGGCTGAAAAGTCCTTCTGTGGATCTTCATCTGCCACCTGACGTATGAACTGGCCCTTCTTTCTCCTACAGCTCTCTCCAAATCCTTCAGAGAAGCTGAAGTCCTGTCTGTCTTCCACTAGTCTCAAAATTAAAATGTCACATCATTTTGGTTCTAACATGTAAAAATACCAAATAAAAGTAATAATGTCATTATTGACCAATAATCAAATTTGCCTTCATCACAAAAATACATCATCCAGGCGGTACTGGTGTGAAGCAATCCAGCACCGCCGAGAAAGGCGTGAAGTGAGCAAGCGCTCGTATTTAGGGAGCCTGTGCATACTTCACATTACGGTAATATGGAACTGCGGGAAATCTGCCAGTTTCCACAGACTCATTCCACCTCACTCTTGAAGTAGACCAGTCCAGGAAGACCCCCACTCAATTTGGGGGCATTCTGATGTGGCATTTCAAAATAAAATGCCTTTAAAAATCTTCATATCTATAGTATATTATTGCAAAATTATGATTCATATTACAGGAAATCTGCTAGTTTCCACAGACTCATAAAAGACAAAAGATGAATGTGTTACAATCTACCAGAAGGATAATGACAAAAATTGGTGTTGAACGCTCTGCTTTAATTTCAATTTCTCAGTTAAAATGCGTAGATAAAAACATTCCTTAAAGTTCTTTATATCACAGCATATCAATAAGAAACTCATTACAGTTTTCAATGATTTTGAATGTCTTTTATGAGTGTAGTTAGTATTTAGATCAGTGTATATGCTTGTATTTACCATATCGGAGGCTAGAAAATTGTATTGACGTACCTATTAAAAACCCATGGATATCTCACATAAAGCTGCCCCTTGTGCATGTCTATCATACAGGAATGGTTACTAGGGATATTGTCCTTAACAAAAATGCATATGAGAATTTGCCCCCCAAAGTGGTACCGATGACCCCAATTTTAGCCACTTGGCTCATGGACTAATATGCTACATGTATAACTCTACCAGCCCATCTATTCCGTATACGTTTTACATCCGGGGTTGTCAGGTGGGTTTCTTGAAGGAAAATTATCTTGGACTTAAGCTCTTTAATTCGAGTCATGACCTGTTTTAGTTTCGTAACATTTTTTAGTCCCCTAACATTCCAGCTGGTGATTTTAAAGTCATAGTTTCTTTGTGCACCTGCCTGCTCCATATTTCTTAAAGGTAACATAGACAGGATAAATAGAAAACACTGCTGTTGTGCTGAGCACACGAAACGTAAATAGAAAAGAAACAATTAAAACATACATAATAATACACATATTGAACTATAAGTTCCCCTCGCTCCCCTTACTCAGTAAAAACAACTGAGGGGCTTGTGCTGATCCACTCTTCTGGGAGCAGCTAAACTATGGAAGCCTGCACCATTAAACATGTCACGTATAAATGCTTCACCCTATTACTTCAACTCAAAAAAAGCCAACTGTTATCCGTCGTCATAAGTACTCATTCTTACATAACCTCCTCATAGAACTACTTAACAAAGAGAGGTGGTCACATCTACAGTATTTGAAGCTGCCAAGATGTATAAAGCAGAGATGAGAGGTAGACGAGCAACAGGTGATCACCTCTAACAAGTACCTTACATATATTAACTTATCAATCAGTCTGTCAACGTCCATTACTCATCCTAAATGTAAAGGTGAACCATTCTTACCACTGCTTCAGTTAGGATTCTCTATCAAGTCCTCAAGAAAGTCTCTGCTTCTTTAGGTGTTGAAAAGAGACGTACTGTCCGTTGTGGAGGACCCTCATTCGGCATGGGTTGAACTGAAAACCGCGGATCATTCCTTTATCCGTGAATTTCTTCCTGACGGCGTTGAAGGCGCTGCGCTGTCTCACTGTTTCAGCTGAGAGATCCCTGGGCGAAGAAAAGTTTGCTTCCTTCATGTATGATATCACGGTACCTGGTCAACTCACTCCCCGGTTAGGTTTAGGGATAGGGTATTTCAGCTTTTAGTGTAAAAGGATATCATCCATGGATTTCAGCTAGTTATAGGTAGTAACCTAAGCATATGGGGAGTGAGTTTTCTGGGGAGTGAGTTGACCAGTATCCGATATCACGCTGCTTAGCGGAGCGGAAAAACCAACTCCCGGTCTTGAAGCTGTGAGAATCGGATCAGGACCGCTCTGCCCTGGTCTGGTTTCAGCGGAGCTAGGGTGTGATGAGCTCGCTCTAGTACGAAGGATCTCCTGGTGCCCAGCTCCAGCCATTTCAGTAGCATGGATTGTATGAACTCCGTCAGCAGCTGGCCTCCAATCTGCCTCCTCGCGGAGACCAAACAGTCGCAGATTCTTCCGTCGGCCGTGGTTCTCCAGGTCCTCAGCCTTGGTTTCCAGGTATGCAAGTCGCTTCATCGCGCCTTCTCAGTTCCGTTGCGGTCTTTCCCAATTGTTCTTCGGTTGACTTATCCGGTTTTCAGCCTCATCCACCCTTGTAGTGTAGAAGCCACATTCTTTTTCACTTCTGATGTTTTGCTTTCTAAAGCTGCAACAGAGTTGGCCACCTTGTCGAGGCGGTCGTCATAGAGCTCAGTCTGGAGGACAATCCTCCAAACTCTGAGCGGAGTAGCTTTAGCTCAGCTAGCACCGCCGCTATGTCCGCCATGTTGCTAGCAGCCTCCTCGTCTTGTTGGGCTTGTGGAGAGTTAGTTCTCTGTTTTTTGCGGGCCGTTCTTGCGAGAGAAAATATCGCAGTCTTTGACTGTTGTCGTTTGGACATGGTCCATAGAAGATTCGTATGACCAAATTAGGGTTTAAAGGATATTCGATGCAGGATGGTAATGGAGCATTACGCTGAGCAGACACCTCCTTCTGCGGCTCGTAGCGCCCCCACCAGGGCAAAAGTTTTCCACATTTACCACCATTAACATAACACATTTATGCAGATTCGTCCAGCTTTCTATTGCAGTGTGTTTTAAAGATAAACGACATGACAGCACAATGTGAAGACCAAATATCTTGATCCAACTCTGGTGCTGGGTGCAGTATAAGTCAGAACAAACCTGTTTTCTCCAGCTGTACTGATGGAAATAGCATTTCAGTACAATTGTCAAGTAAATTTGAAGGTTTTAAAATATGAAAAAAATGTACAATAGAAATGTAAGGTAGGTTTGCTTCCATCACCTGCTCTAGAGGCGAATGAACTTGGCTCCATAGCGTTGTTAGAAGCTGTTGGAATTGTAATGTCACATATAAACTGAATAGAAGTAGGCATAAACAAAAACTTCAAAGAGGAAGAAGAAAGGAATCAAATTTTGCCCTTCTATGAGAAAAAAAAATGGAGATAAGTCTTCAGGAACCATTTTAAATCAAGAAAGTTGGAGTTATTCTTTTGTCACCTGGGGCCTATTTCACGAAGCAGGTTTAGTGAAAACTCTGAGTTTGTTAACCCTGAAATGAGGGAAACTCAGAGTTTTCCATTTCACGAAGCGAGGTAACTCTAACCAGGGAATGCGGGGTAACTCGAGCCTGTTTCACAAAGAGGGGTAACTTCAACTCTCGGTCAGTTACCGCAGTAACAGACTCTATGAGTTGAACCTGGTCGCCAGCAGGTTTATCTGAGAAAACCTCGAGTTTCTTTCCGTCTCCGCCCTCTTTCAGCCACACACTCTGTTTCATTTCCTCATTCATTCAGTCAGTAAGCGAGCGAGTTTTGGCGTAGAACAGCTTTTATTAACGATCCAGTGGATAAAGGAGCAGCATTACTGCACAGATAATTAAATATTCGTCGGTAGATTGTTATCAGACCGCGCATAAATGTTCTCGCATTTCCGGACAGTTATCGTTTCGAGCGGTACCGTTTCGTAATTGTTTTAAGTCCATAATCTACATAAACAACCTAATCCGTCCTTACATTTACATTACCAGCCACAGTCATGCTCTCACATCCAGCAGATATTGTGTGTTGCGCTGCGGTTCTTTGAAAATGGAAGTTTTTATATGATGTCAGAGATGCAGAGTAAGACAACTGTATGGAGGACAGTCAGAAAAGTGTTCCTGGCTCTGAAACGACTTTTACTCGTCATTGTGGTTTTCCTGGACACAAACCTGTCAGAGCATCAAGGAGGATCCATGGGATTGCAGGTGAATGATGTAGAGATCTGTTAAATTCATTTTAAATCTTATTCTGTTAATGACATTGTGCTGCAGCCTCTGACTGGGAATAGTCATTTGAATTTCTTTTAGGATTTCCCAGTGTGATTGGCTGCATAGATGCACACACATCCCCATCACAGCTCCCTCACATCATGAACAGGAAGTCCATTCACAGCATAAATGTGCAGGTAGGCTACAGGTAGACTGACTACTGTTTCTAAATGTTAAAGACTGCATCATAGTTCAACATCTGTCATTCTCTGCACTGTCCAGATCATATGTGATGCTGCATACATCATTTCTAATGTGGAGGCCACGTGGTCTGGGTCTGTTCATGACTCCAGGATTTATGGAGAGTCTAACCTGAGCAACAGACTGCAGCGTGGTCAGCAGCATAAAGATTTTCACAATAGAATTCTCTTGTCTCCCTCCTTTAATATGCTCTGATGTATCCACTATACATTACAGGAGAGTTTGATGGCCTTCTGCTGGGTGACAGGGGTTACCATGACAACCCAGACTGATGACCTCATACCCTGACCCTGAACCAGGCCCCCAACAGAACTTCAACCGGACTCACTGCAGGACCAGAGCCCGGGTGGAGATGACCATAGGCCTGCTGAAAGCCCGTTTCCAGAGCCTACGTCTCCTCAGGGTGACCCCTGAGAGGGCCTGTGATATTACTGTGGCATGTGTTGTTCTTCATAATATTACCACTATTAGAGGAGAGCAACACCCTGCCCTACAAACTGAAGACCCAGATGATGAGCCCATCCACCTGCAGCTATCCAGGACAGCAGAGCAGTCAGAGACACCGTATGCAATAATCACTTTAGAGTTTAAGTCTCCATCATCATCACCACCACAGCAAATAAAGACATGATACACATTTCATTTGCTCTTCTTTATTTCCTACAAATAAACAGATAGTTCAGTTCATGTTCCAGTAGTTAACATAATTCACCTGTGACCATCACCACCTCTAACTTGTGCTCCAGTATTTCAATTTCCAGATCTGCCCTCCTAATCTGTTTTTTGGATTTTTCTCAGCAAATGCAGTTTGTAAATCTGTTTTACTGATAACTGGGAATACATAGAGGACATTAAATTATACAGTTGCACATGAATTCCACAGAATGAACCTCTGGTGTTTCCTGAACATCCATCTCACTGTGTCAGTCTGTGCAGTGGAAGCTGAGGAACCATCCTGCTGCTGTCCAGCCATGCTCTGTTAAAAAGGATGAGAATGTGCAACACTTCAGTGTAGGCTAAATGTCACACTCTATATTCCACCCAAAATGTGAATGAGAAGAGAACTATCAGTAACATACCTCTGTATGCCTTTCTGGATCCCCCTCTGTAAAGGCAGCAGACACAGTTTCATCCTCTTCATCCTAGATCAGTGACATGTTTCAGTACATTTAAACTACCATTTGGAGAAATCTTTGGAGTGTTGCCTACTTACAATTACAAGATGTGTGTGTGTGTAATATATATATAT
>NW_026131350.1:0-51173 GCF_021347895.1 Acanthochromis polyacanthus
ATGATGTTTAACGTGGTTGGGCGTGAATGAACGACATGGACAGCATATTTGACCAAACTGTGCATTTCAGCTTAGGAAAAGCATTTTCAGAGCAGAAAATTGATGACAGATGTATTAACATGAAAATAATGTTGACACACAAATTTCTTCTTCAGAATGATTCGAGAAGTGATAAATATGATGTTTAATGATGTTTAACGTGCAACGGCTTGAAGGAATTGCATGCATAACATATTTGACCAAATTGTGTATTTCAGCTCCGGACCACCATTTTAATAGCAGAAAAATCATGACAGCTGTTTTGACATGAACATAATGTTGACACACAAATTTCTTCTCCAGAATGATTTGAGAAGTGATAAATATGAAGGCCAATGATGTTTAACGTGGTTGGGCGTGAATGAATGACATGGACAGCATATTTGCACAAACTGTGCACTTCAGCTCTGGAACAGCATTTGAAGCGTATAGAAATCATTAAGGCTGCACGATTCTACACTTTATGTTTTCAAACAAATTTCTTGTTCAACTGATTTGAGAAGTGAAAATATGAAGGCCAATGATGTTTAAGGTGTTCTGGATTGAAGGAATGGCACGGACAGCATATTTGACCAAACTGTGCATTTCAGCTCTGGAACAGCATTTGAAGCGTATGGAAATCATTAAGGCTGCACGATTCTACACTTTATGTTTTCAAACAAATTTTTTCTTCAAACTGATTTGAGAAGTGATAAATATGAAGGCCAATGATGTTTAAGGTGTTCTGGAATTGAAGGAATTGCACGGACAGCATATTTGACCAAACTGTGCATTTCAGCTCAGGAACAGCATTTTGAGCACAGACAAATTATCAGGGCTGGATTTAGATAAATACTCTGCGCTTGCTGATGCGTGTTTTTATTTTGAAAGATGGATCTGAGGACATCAGCACATGGACCGTCATCTCTAAACAGTTGAGGACTACACTTCATGAGGTGAACTTCATGTTGACACACAAATAACTTCTTCAGAATGACTTAAAATGTGATAAATATGAAGGCAAATGGTGTTTGAGCTGACTTGTTTTCAAGGAATTGCATGGACAGCATATTTGACCAAACTGTGCATTTCAGCTCAGGAACAGCATTTTGAGCACAGACAAATTATCAGGGCTGGATTAAAGTGAACGTCATGTTGACACACAAATGACTTCTTCAGAATGACTTGAAATGTGATAAATATGAAGGCAAATGATGTTCAAGGTGTTCTGGTTTGACGGGATGCATTGACAGTGTATTTTACCAAACTGTGCATTTCAGCTCAGGAACAGCATTTTTAGTACAGACAAATTATCAGGGCTGTATTAACGTGAAGTTCATGTTGACACACAACGATTTTCTTCAGATTGACTTGAAATGTGATAATATGAAGATGTTTAAGGTGTTCTGGTTTATAAAGGAATGCAATGGAGAATACATTTGACCAAACTGAGAATTTCAGCTCAGGAACAGCATTTGAAGCTGAGAAAACTCATCAGGGCTGTATAACATGAAGTTCATGTTGACACACAACTTTCTTCTTCAGAAAGATTCGAAATGCGATAAATATGAAAGACAAATGATGTCAAAAGTGTTTTTGTTTGAAGGAATTGCATGGACAGCATATTGACCAAACTGTGCATATGAGCTCAGGAACAGCATTGAAGCTCAGAAAAGTCATCAGGGCTGCAATCACGTGAAGTACATGTTGACAAAATATTTTTTCTTCAGAATGACTTGAAATGCGAGAAATATGAAGTCAAATGATGTTCAAGGTGTTCTGGTTTGAAGGGATGCATTTACAGTGCATTTGACCAAACTGTGCTTTCAGCTCAGGAACAGCATTTTAAGCACAGCCAAATTATCAGGGCTGGATTAACGTGAACTTCATGTTGACACACAATTACTTCTTCAGAATGACTTGAAATGTGATAAATATGAAAGCAAATGGTGTTTGAGCTGACTTGGTTTGAAGGAATTGCATGGACAGCATATTTGACCAAAGTTTGCATTTCAGCCCAGGAACAGCATTTTGAGCACAGACAAATCATCAGGGATGGATTAATGTGAACTTCATGTTGACACAACAAATTACTTCTTCAGAATGACTTGAAATGTGATAAATATGAAGGCCAATGATGTTTAAGGTGTTCTGGATTGAAGGAATTACACGGACAGCATATTTTACCAAACTGTGCATTTCAGCTCTGGAACAGCATTTGAAGCGTATGGAAATCATTAAGGCTGCACGATTCTATACTTTATGTTTTCAAACAAATTTCTTCTTCAAAATTGTTTCAGAAGTAAAACAAGTGATGTTTGAGTTGGTTTGGTTTGAAGTGATTCGATGGAAAGCATATTTGTCCAAACTGTGCATTTCAGCTCATGAACAACATTTTAAGAGCAGATAAATCATGAGGTCTGTATTAACATGAACATAATGTTGACACACAAATGTCATCTTCAGAATGCTTTGAGAAGTGATAAATATGATGTGTAATGATGTTTAACGTGCAACGGCTTGAAGGAATTGCATGCATAACATATTTGACCAAATTGTGCATTTCAGCTCCGGACCACCATTTTAATAGCAGAAAATCATGACAGCTGTTTGACATGAACATAATGTTGACACACAAATTTCTTCTCCAGAATGATTTGAGAAGTGATAAATATGAAGGCCAATGATGTTTAACGTGGTTGGGCGTGAATGAATGACATGGACAGCATATTTGCACAAACTGTGCACTTCAGCTCTGGAACAGCATTTGAAGCGTATAGAAATCATTAAGGCTGCACGATTCTACACTTTATGTTTTCAAACAAATTTCTTGTTCAACTGATTTGAGAAGTGATAAATATGAAGGCCAATGATGTTTAAGGAGTTCTGGATTGAAGGAATGGCACGGACAGCATATTTGACCAAACTGTGCATTTCAGCTCTGGAACAGCATTTGAAGCGTATGGAAATCATTAAGGCTGCACGATTCTACACTTTATGTTTTCAAACAAATTTTTTCTTCAAACTGATTTGAGAAGTGATAAATATGAAGGCCAATGATGTTTAAGGTGTTCTGGAATTGAAGGAATTGCACGGACAGCATATTTGACCAAACTGTGCATTTCAGCTCAGGAACAGCATTTTGAGCACAGACAAATTATCAGGGCTGGATTAACGTGAACGTCATGTTGACACACAAATGACTTCTTCAGAATGACTTGAAATGTGATAAATATGAAGGCAAATGATGTTCAAGGTGTTCTGGTTGACGGGATGCATTGACAGTGTATTTACCAAACTGTGCATTTCAGCTCAGGAACAGCATTTTTTAGTACAGACAAATTATCAGGGCTGTATTAACGTGAACTTCATGTTGACACACAAATTACTTCTTCAGAATGACTTGAAATGTGATAAATATGAAGGCAAATGGTGTTTGAGCTGACTTGGTTTGAAGGAATTGCATGGACAGCATATTTGACCAAACTGTGCATTTCAGCTCAGGAACAGCATTTTGAGCACAGACAAATCATCAGGGCTGGATTAATGTGAACTTCATGTTGACACACAAATTACTTCTTCAGAATGACTTGAAATGTGATAAATATGAAGGCCAATGATGTTTAAGGTGTTCTGGATTGAAGGAATTGCACGGACAGCATATTTTACCAAACTGTGCATTTCAGCTCTGGAACAGCATTTGAAGCGTATGGAAATCATTAAGTCTGCACGATTCTATACTTTATGATTTCAAACAAATTTCTTCTTCAAAATTGTTTGAGAAGTAAAACAAGTGATGTTTGAGTTGGTTTGGTTTGAAGTGATTCGATGGAAAGCATATTTGTCCAAACTGTGCATTTCAGCTCATGAACAACATTTTCAGAGCAGATAAATCATGAGGTCTGTATTAACATGAACATAATGTTGACACACAAATGTCATCTTCAGAATGACTTGAAATGTGATAAATATGAAGGCAAATGGTGTTTGAGCTGACTTGGTTTGAAGGAATTGCATGGACAGCATATTTGACCAAACTGTGCATTTCAGCTCAGGAACAGCATTTTGAGCACAGACAATTATCAGGGCTGGATTAACGTGAACGTCATGTTGACACACAAATGACTTCTTCAGAATGACTTGAAATGTGATAAATATGAAGGCAAATGATGTTCAAGGTGTTCTGGTTTGACGGGATGCATTGACAGTGTATTTTACCAAACTGTGCATTTCAGCTCAGGAACAGCATTTTTTAGTACAGACAAATTATCAGGGCTGTATTAACGTGAAGTTCATGTTGACACACAAATTACTTCTTCAGAATGACTTGAAATGCGATAAATATGAAGGCAAATGATGTTAAAGGTGTTCTGGTTTGAAGGAATTGCATATTTCAGCAATCTGTGCATTTAAGACCAGGACCAGCATTTGAAGCTGAGAAAAATCATCAGGGTTGCATTAACGTGAAGTTCATGTTGACACACAACGATTTTCTTCAGATTGACTTGAAATGTGATAAATATGAAGATGTTTAAGGTGTTCTGGTTCATAAAGGAATGCATGGAGAATACATTTGACCAAACTGAGAATTTCAGCTCAGGAACAGCATTTGAAGCTGAGAAAACTCATCAGGGCTGTATAAACATGAAGTTCATGTTGACACACAACTTTCTTCTTCAGAAAGATTCGAAATGCGATAAATATGAAGACAAATGATGTCAAAAGTGTTTTTGTTTGAAGAAATTGCATGGACAGCATATTTGACCAAACTGTGCATATGAGCTCAGGAACAGCATTTGAAGCTCAGAAAAGTCATCAGGGCTGCAATCACGTGAAGTACATGTTGACAAAATATTTTTTTCTTCAGAATGACTTGAAATGCGAGAAATATGAAGTCAAATGATGTTCAAGGTGTTCTGGGTTGAAGGGATGCATTTACAGTGCATTTGACCAAACTGTGCTTTTCAGCTCAGGAACAGCATTTTAAGCACAGACAAATATCAGGGCTGGATTAACGTGAACTTCATGTTGACACACAAATTACTTCTCAGAATGACTTGAAATGTGATAAATATGAAGGCAAATGGTGTTTGAGCTGACTTGGTTTGAAGGAATTGCATGGACAGCATATTTGACCAAACTGTGCATTTCAGCTCAGGAACAGCATTTTGAGCACAGACAAATCATCAGGCTGGATTAATGTGAACTTCATGTTGACACACAATAACTTCTTCAGAATGAACTTGAAATGTGATAAATATGAAGGCCAATGATGTGTAAGGTGTTCTGAATTGAAGGAATTGCACGGACAGCATATTTTACCAAACTGTGCATTTCAGCTCTGGAACAGCATTTGAAGCGTATGGAAATCAGTAAGGCTGCACGATTCTATACTTATGTTTTCAAACAAATTTCTTCTTCAAAATTGTTTGAGAAGTAAAACAAGTGATGTTTGAGTTGGTTTGGTTTGAAGTGATTCGATGGAAAGCATATTTGTAAAAACTGTGCATTTCAGCTCATGAACAACATTTTAAGAGCAGATAAATCATGAGGTCTGTATTAACATGAACATAATGTTGACACACAAATGTCATCTTCAGAATGATTTGAGAAGTGATTAATATGATGTTTAATGATGTTTAACGTGCAACGGCTTGAAGGAATTGCATGCATAACATATTTGACCAAATTGTGCATTTCAGCTCCGGACCAGCATTTTAATAGCAGAAAAATCATGACAGCTGTTTTGACATGAACATAATGTTGACATACAAATTTCTTCTCCAGAATGATTGAGAAGTGATAAATATGAAGGCCAATGATGTTTAACGTGGTTGGGCGTGAATGAACGACATGGACAGCAATATTTGACCAAACTGTGCATTTCAGCTTAGGAAAAGCATTTTCAGAGCAGAAAATTGATGACAGATGTATTAACATGAAAATAATGTTGACACACAAATTTCTTCTTCAGAATGATTCGAGAAGTGATAAATATGATGTTTAATGATGTTTAACGTGCAACGGCTTGAAGGAATTGCATGCATAACATATTTGACCAAATTGTGTATTTCAGCTCCGGACCACCATTTTAATAGCAGAAAAATCATGACAGCTGTTTTGACATGAACATAATGTTGACACACAAATTTCTTCTCCAGAATGATTTGAGAAGTGATAAATATGAAGGCCAATGATGTTTAACGTGGTTGGGCGTGAAGGAATGGCACGGACAGCATATTTGACCAAACTGTGCATTTCAGCTCTGGAACAGCATTTGAAGCGTATGGAAATCATTAAGGCTGCACCATTCTACACTTTATGTTTCAAACAAATTTCTTCTTCAAAATTATTTGAGAAGTAAAACAAGTGATGTTTGAGTTGGTTTGGTTTGAAGTGATTCGATGGAAAGCATATTTGTCCAAACTGTGCATTTCAGCTCATGAACAGCATTTTAAGAGCAGATAAATCATGAGGTCTGTATTAACATGAACATAATGTTGACACACAAATGTCATCTTCAGAAAGATTTGAGAAGTGATTAATATGATGTTTAATGATGTTTAACGTGCAACGGCTTAAAGGAATTGCATGCATAACATATTTGACCAAATTGTGCATTTCAGCTCCGGACCACCATTTTAATAGCAGAAAAATCATGACAGCTGTTTTGACGTGAACATAATGTTGACACACAAATTCTTCTCCAGAATGATTTGAGAAGTGATAAATATGAAGGCCAATGATGTTTAACGTGGTTGGGCGTGAATGAACGACATGGACAGCATATTTGACCAACTGTGCATTTCAGCTTAGGAAAAGCATTTTCAGAGCAGAAAATTGATGACAGATGTATTAACATGAAAATAATGTTGACACACAAATTCTTCTTCAGAATGATTCGAGAAGTGATAAATATGATGTTTAATGATGTTTAACGTGCAACGGCTTGAAGGAATTGCATGCATAACATATTTGACCAAATTGTGTATTTCAGCTCCGGACCACCATTTTAATAGCAGAAAAAATCATGACAGCTGTTTTGACATGAACATAATGTTGACACACAAATTTCTTCTCCAGAATGATTTGAGAAGTGATAAATATGAAGGCCAATGATGTTTAACGTGGTTGGGCGTGAATGAATGACATGGACAGCATATTTGCACAAACTGTGCACTTCAGCTCTGGAACAGCATTTGAAGCGTATAGAAATCATTAAGGCTGCACGATTCTACACTTTATGTTTTCAAACAAATTTCTTGTTCAACTGATTTGAGAAGTGAAAATATGAAGGCCAATGATGTTTAAGGTGTTCTGGATTGAAGGAATGGCACGGACAGCATATTTGACCAAACTGTGCATTTCAGCTCTGGAACAGCATTTGAAGCGTATGGAAATCATTAAGGCTGCACGATTCTACACTTTATGTTTTCAAACAAATTTTTTCTTCAAACTGATTTGAGAAGTGATAAATATGAAGGCCAATGATGTTTAAGGTGTTCTGGAATTGAAGGAATTGCACGGACAGCATATTTGACCAAACTGTGCATTTCAGCCTCAGGAACAGCATTTTGAGCACAGACAAATTATCAGGGCTGGATTAAGGTGAACTTCATGTTGACACACAAATAACTTCTTCAGAATGACTTGAAATGTGATAAATATGAAGGCAAATGGTGTTTGAGCTGACTTGGTTTGAAGGAATTGGCATGACAGCATATTTGACCAAACTGTGCATTTCAGCTCAGGAACAGCATTTTGAGCACAGACAATTATCAGGGCTGGATTAACGTGAACGTCATGTTGACACACAAATGCTTCTTCAGAATGACTTGAAATGTATAAATATGAAGGCAAATGATGTTCAAGGTTGTTCTGGTTTGACGGGATGCATTGACAGTGTATTTATACCAAACTGTGCATTTCAGCTCAGGAACAGCATTTTTTAGTACAGACAAATTATCAGGGCTGTATTAACGTGAAGTTCATGTTTGACACACAAATTACTTCTTCAGAATGACTTGAAATGCATAAATATGAAGGCAAATGATGTTAAAGGTGTTTCTGGTTTTGAGGAATTGCATATTTCAGCAATCTGTGCATTTAAGACCAGGACCAGCATTTGAAGCTGAGAAAATCATCAGGGTTGCATTAACGCTGAAGTTCATGTTGACACACAACGATTTCTTCAGATTGACTTGAAATGTGATAAATATGAAGATGTTTAAGGTGTTCTGGTTTATAAAGGAATGCATGGAGAATACATTTGACCAAACTGAGAATTTCAGCTCAGGAACAGCATTTGAAGCTGAGGAAAACTCATCAGGGCTGTATAAACATGAAGTTCATGTTGACACACAACTTTCTTCTTCAGAAAGATTCGAAAATGCGATAAATATGAAGACAAATGATTGTCAAAAGTGTTTTGTTTTGAAGAAATTGCATGGACAGCATATTTTGACCAAACTGTGCATATGAGCTCAGGAACAGCATTTGAAGCTCAGAAAGTCATCAGGGCTGCAATCACGTGAAGTACATGTTGACAAATATTTTTTTCTTCAGAATGACTTGAAATGCGAGAAATTGAAGTCAAATGATGTTCAAGGTGTTCTGGGTTGAAGGGATGCATTTACAGTGCATTTGACCAAACTGTGCTTTTCAGCTCAGGAACAGCATTTTAAGCACAGACAAATTATCAGGGCTGGATTAACGTGAACTTCATGTTGACACACAAATTACTTCTTCAGAATGACTTGAAATGTGATAAATATGAAGGCAAATGGTGTTTGAGCTGACTTGGTTTGAAGGAATTGCATGGACAGCATATTTGACCAAACTGTGCATTTCAGCTCAGGAACAGCATTTTGAGCACAGACAAATCATCAGGGCTGGATTAATGTGAACTTCATGTTGACACACAAATAACTTCTTCAGAATGACTTGAAATGTGATAAATATGAAGGCCAATGATGTTTAAGGTGTTCTGGATTGAAGGAATTGCACGGACAGCATATTTTACCAAACTGTGCATTTCAGCTCTGGAACAGCATTTGAAGCGTATGGAAATCATTAAGGCTGCACGATTCTATACTTTATGTTTTCAAACAAATTTCTTCTTCAAAATTGTTTGAGAAGTAAAACAAGTGATGTTTGAGTTGGTTTGGTTTGAAGTGATTCGATGGAAAGCATATTTGTAAAAACTGTGCATTTCAGCTCATGAACAACATTTTAAGAGCAGATAAATCATGAGGTCTGTATTAACATGAACATAATGTTGACACACAAATGTCATCTTCAGAATGATTTGAGAAGTGATTAATATGAAGGCCAATGATGTTTTAAGGGTGTTTCTATATTGAAGGAATGCAACGCGACAGGCATATTGACCAAACTGTGCATTCAGCTCTGAACAGCATTTGAAGCGTATGGAAATCATTAAGGCTGCACCATTCTACACTTTATGTTTTCAACAAATTTCTCCTTCAAAATTATTTGAGAAGTAAAACAAGTGATGTTTGAGTTGGTTTGGTTTGAAGTGATTCCATGGAAAGCATATTTGTCCAAACTGTGCATTTCAGCTCATGAACAGCATTTTAAGAGCAGATAAATCATGAGGTCTGTATTAACATGAACATAATGTTGACACACAAATGTCATCTTCAGAATGATTTGAGAAGTGATTAATATGATGTTTAATGATGTTTAACGTGCAACGGCTTAAAGGAATTGCATGCATAACATATTTGACCAAATGTGCATTTCAGCTCCGGACCACCATTTTAATAGCAGAAAAATCATGACAGCTGTTTTGACATGAACATAATGTTGACACACAAATTTCTTCTCCAGAATGATTTGAGAAGTGATAAATATGAAGGCCAATGATGTTTAACGTGGTTGGGCGTGAATGAACGACATGGACAGCATATTTGACCAAACTGTGCATTTCAGCTTAGGAAAAGCATTTTCAGAGCAGAAAATTGATGACAGATGTATTAACATGAAATAATTGTTGAACACACAAATTCTTCTCAGAATGATTCGAGAAGTGATAAATATGATGTTTAATGATGTTTAACGTGCAACGCTTAAGGAATTGCATGCATAACATATTTGACCAAATTGTGTATTTCAGCTCCGGACCACCATTTTAATAGCAGAAAAATCATGACAGCTGTTTTGACATGAACATAATGTTGACACACAAATTTTTCTCCAGAATGATTTGAGAAGTGATAAATATGAAGCCAATGATGTTTAACGTGGTTGGGCAGTGAATGAATGACATGGACAGCATATTTGCACAAACTGTGCACTTCAGCTCTGGAACAGCATTTTGAAGCGTATAGAAATCATTAAGGCTGCACGATTCTACACTTTATGTTTTCAAAACAAATTTCTTTGTTCAACTGATTTGAGAAGTGAAAATATGAAGGCCAATGATGTTTAAGGTGTTCTGGATTGAAGGAATGGCACGGACAGCATATTGACCAAACTGTGCCATTTTCAGCTCTGGAACAGCATTTGAAGCGTATGGAAATCATTAAGGCTGCACGATTCTACACTTTATGTTTTCAAACAAATTTTTTCTTCAAACTGATTTGAGAAGTGATAAATATGAAGGCCAATGATGTTTAAGGTGTTCTGGAATTGAAGGAATTGCACGGACAGCATATTTGACCAAACTGTGCATTTCAGCTCAGGAACAGCATTTTGAGCACAGACAAATTATCAGGGCTGGATTAAGGTGAACTTCATGTTGACACACAAATAACTTCTTCAGAATGACTTGAAATGTGATAAATATGAAGGCAAATGGTGTTTGAGCTGACTTGGTTTGAAGGAATTGCATGGACAGCATATTTGACCAAACTGTGCATTTCAGCTCAGGAACAGCATTTTGAGCACAGACAAATTATCAGGGCTGGATTAACGTGAACGTCATGTTGACACACAAATGACTTCTTCAGAATGACTTGAAATGTGATAAATATGAAGGCAAATGATGTTCAAGGTGTTCTGGTTTGACGGGATGCATTGACAGTGTATTTTACCAAACTGTGCATTTCAGCTCAGGAACAGCATTTTTTAGTACAGACAAATTATCAGGGCTGTATTAACGTGAAGTTCATGTTGACACACAAATTACTTCTTCAGAATGACTTGAAATGCGATAAATATGAAGGCAAATGATGTTAAAGGTGTTCTGGTTTGAAGGAATTGCATATTTCAGCAATCTGTGCATTTAAGACCAGGACCAGCATTTGAAGCTGAGAAAAATCATCAGGGTTGCATTAACGTGAAGTTCATGTTGACACACAACGATTTTCTTCAGATTGACTTGAAATGTGATAAATATGAAGATGTTTAAGGTGTTCTGGTTTATAAAGGAATGCATGGAGAATACATTTGACCAAACTGAGAATTTCAGCTCAGGAACAGCATTTGAAGCTGAGAAAACTCATCAGGGCTGTATAAACATGAAGTTCATGTTGACACACAACTTTCTTCTTCAGAAAGATTCGAAATGCGATAAATATGAAGACAAATGATGTCAAAAGTGTTTTTGTTTGAAGAAATTGCATGGACAGCATATTTGACCAAACTGTGCATATGAGCTCAGGAACAGCATTTGAAGCTCAGAAAAGTCATCAGGGCTGCAATCACGTGAAGTACATGTTGACAAAATATTTTTTTCTTCAGAATGACTTGAAATGCGAGAAATATGAAGTCAAATGATGTTCAAGGTGTTCTGGGTTGAAGGGATGCATTTACAGTGCATTTGACCAAACTGTGCTTTTCAGCTCAGGAACAGCATTTTAAGCACAGACAAATTATCAGGGCTGGATTAACGTGAACTTCATGTTGACACACAAATTACTTCTTCAGAATGACTTGAAATGTGATAAATATGAAGGCAAATGGTGTTTGAGCTGACTTGGTTTGAAGGAATTGCATGGACAGCATATTTGACCAAACTGTGCATTTCAGCTCAGGAACAGCATTTTGAGCACAGACAAATCATCAGGGCTGGATTAATGTGAACTTCATGTTGACACACAAATAACTTCTTCAGAATGACTTGAAATGTGATAAATATGAAGGCCAATGATGTTTAAGGTGTTCTGGATTGAAGGAATTGCACGGACAGCATATTTTACCAAACTGTGCATTTCAGCTCTGGAACAGCATTTGAAGCGTATGGAAATCTTAAGCTGCACGATTCTATACTTTATGTTTTCAAAACAAATTTCTCTTCAAATTGTTTGAGAAGTAAAACAAGTGATGTTTGAGTTGGTTTGGTTTGAAGTGATTCGATGGAAGCATATTTGTAAAAAACTGGTGATTTCAGCGTCATGAACAAACATTTTAAGAGCAGATAAATCATGAGGTCTGTATTAACATGAACATAATGTTGACACACAAATGTCATCTTCAGAATGATTTGAGAAGTGATTAATATGATGTTTAATGATGTTTAACGTGCAACGGCTTGAAGGAATTGCATGCATAACATATTTGACCAAATTGTGCATTTCAGCTCCGGACCAGCATTTTAATAGCAGAAAAATCATGACAGCTGTTTTGACATGAACATAATGTTGACATACAAATTTCTTCTCCAGAATGATTTGAGAAGTGATAAATATGAAGGCCAATGATGTTTAACGTGGTTGGGCGTGAATGAACGACATGGACAGCATATTTGACCAAACTGTGCATTTCAGCTTAGGAAAAGCATTTTCAGAGCAGAAAATTGATGACAGATGTATTAACATGAAAATAATGTTGACACACAAATTTCTTCTTCAGAATGATTCGAGAAGTGATAAATATGATGTTTAATGATGTTTAACGTGCAACGGCTTGAAGGAATTGCATGCATAACATATTTGACCAAATTGTGTATTTCAGCTCCGGACCACCATTTTAATAGCAGAAAAATCATGACAGCTGTTTTGACATGAACATAATGTTGACACACAAATTTCTTCTCCAGAATGATTTGAGAAGTGATAAATATGAAGGCCAATGATGTTTAACGTGGTTGGGCGTGAATGAATGACATGGACAGCATATTTGCACAAACTGTGCACTTCAGCTCTGGAACAGCATTTGAAGCGTATAGAAATCATTAAGGCTGCACGATTCTACACTTTATGTTTTCAAACAAATTTCTTGTTCAACTGATTTGAGAAGTGATAAATATGAAGGCCAATGATGTTTAAGGTGTTCTATATTGAAGGAATGGCACGGACAGCATATTTGACCAAACTGTGCATTTCAGCTCTGGAACAGCATTTGAAGCGTATGGAAATCATTAAGGCTGCACCATTCTACACTTTATGTTTTCAAACAAATTTCTTCTTCAAAATTATTTGAGAAGTAAAACAAGTGATGTTTGAGTTGGTTTGGTTTGAAGTGATTCGATGGAAAGCATATTTGTCCAAACTGTGCATTTCAGCTCATGAACAGCATTTTAAGAGCAGATAAATCATGAGGTCTGTATTAACATGAACATAATGTTGACACACAAATGTCATCTTCAGAATGATTTGAGAAGTGATTAATATGATGTTTAATGATGTTTAACGTGCAACGGCTTAAAGGAATTGCATGCATAACATATTTGACCAAATTGTGCATTTCAGCTCCGGACCACCATTTTAATAGCAGAAAAATCATGACAGCTGTTTTGACATGAACATAATGTTGACACACAAATTTCTTCTCCAGAATGATTTGAGAAGTGATAAATATGAAGGCCAATGATGTTTAACGTGGTTGGGCGTGAATGAACGACATGGACAGCATATTTGACCAAACTGTGCATTTCAGCTTAGGAAAAGCATTTTCAGAGCAGAAAATTGATGACAGATGTATTAGCATGAAAATAATGTTGACACACAAATTTCTTCTTCAGAATGATTCGAGAAGTGATAAATATGATGTTTAATGATGTTTAACGTGCAACGGCTTGAAGGAATTGCATGCATAACATATTTGACCAAATTGTGCATTTCAGCTCCGGACCACCATTTTAATAGCAGAAAAATCATGACAGCTGTTTTGACATGAACATAATGTTGACACACAAATTTCTTCTCCAGAATGATTTGAGAAGTGATAAATATGAAGGCCAATGATGTTTAACGTGGTTGGGCGTGAATGAATGACATGGACAGCATATTTGCACAAACTGTGCACTTCAGCTCTGGAACAGCATTTGAAGCGTATAGAAATCATTAAGGCTGCACGATTCTACACTTTATGTTTTCAAACAAATTTCTTGTTCAACTGATTTGAGAAGTGAAAATATGAAGGCCAATGATGTTTAAGGTGTTCTGGATTGAAGGAATGGCACGGACAGCATATTTGACCAAACTGTGCATTTCAGCTCTGGAACAGCATTTGAAGCGTATGGAAATCATTAAGGCTGCACGATTCTACACTTTATGTTTTCAAACAAATTTTTTCTTCAAACTGATTTGAGAAGTGATAAATATGAAGGCCAATGATGTCTAAGGTGTTCTGGAATTGAAGGAATTGCACGGACAGCATATTTGACCAAACTGTGCATTTCAGCTCAGGAACAGCATTTGAGCACAGACAAATTATCAGGGCTGGATTTAGATAAATACTCTGCGCTTGCTGATGCGTGTTTTTATTTTGAAAGATGGATCTGAGGACATCAGCACATGGACCGTCATCTCTAAACAGTTGAGGACTACACTTCATGAGGTGAACTTCATGTTGACACACAAATAACTTCTTCAGAATGACTTAAAATGTGATAAATATGAAGGCAAATGGTGTTTGAGCTGACTTGTTTTCAAGGAATTGCATGGACAGCATATTTGACCAAACTGTGCATTTCAGCTCAGGAACAGCATTTTGAGCACAGACAAATTATCAGGGCTGGATTAAAGTGAACGTCATGTTGACACACAAATGACTTCTTCAGAATGACTTGAAATGTGATAAATATGAAGGCAAATGATGTTCAAGGTGTTCTGGTTGACGGGATGCATTGACAGTGTATTTTACCAAACTGTGCATTTCAGCTCAGGAACAGCATTTTTTAGTACAGACAAATTATCAGGGCTGTATTAACGTGAAGTTCATGTTGACACACAACGATTTTCTTCAGATTGACTTGAAATGTGATAAATATGAAGATGTTTAAGGTGTTCTGGTTTATAAAGGAATGCATGGAGAATACATTTGACCAAACTGAGAATTTCAGCTCAGGAACAGCATTTGAAGCTGAGAAAACTCATCAGGGCTGTATAAACATGAAGTTCATGTTGACACACAACTTTCTTCTTCAGAAAGATTCGAAATGCGATAAATATGAAGACAAATGATGTCAAAAGTGTTTTTGTTTGAAGGAATTGCATGGACAGCATATTTGACCAAACTGTGCATATGAGCTCAGGAACAGCATTTGAAGCTCAGAAAAGTCATCAGGGCTGCAATCACGTGAAGTACATGTTGACAAAATATTTTTTCTTCAGAATGACTTGAAATGCGAGAAATATGAAGTCAAATGATGTTCAAGGTGTTCTGGTTTGAAGGGATGCATTTACAGTGCATTTGACCAAACTGTGCTTTTCAGCTCAGGAACAGCATTTTAAGCACAGCCAAATTATCAGGGCTGGATTAACGTGAACTTCATGTTGACACACAAATTACTTCTTCAGAATGACTTGAAATGTGATAAATATGAAAGCAAATGGTGTTTGAGCTGACTTGGTTTGAAGGAATTGCATGGACAGCATATTTGACCAAAGTTTGCATTTCAGCCCAGGAACAGCATTTTGAGCACAGACAAATCATCAGGGATGGATTAATGTGAACTTCATGTTGACACACAAATTACTTCTTCAGAATGACTTGAAATGTGATAAATATGAAGGCCAATGAGTTTAAGGTGTTCTGATTGAAGGAATTACACGGACAGCATATTTTTACCAAACTGTGCATTTCAGCTCTGGAACAGCATTTGAAGCGTATGGGAAATCATTAAGCTGCACGATTCTATACTTTATGTTTTCAAACAAATTTCTTCTTCAAAATTGTTTCAGAAGTAAAACAAGTGATGTTTGAGTTGGTTTTGGTTTGAAGTGATTCGATGGGAAAGCATATTTTGTCCAAACTGTGCATTTCAGCTCATGAACAACCATTTTAAGCACAGATAAATCATGAGGTCTGTTATTAACATGAAACATAATGTTGACACACAAATGTCATCTTCAGAATGCTTTGAGAAGTGATAAATATGATGTAATGATGTTTAACGTGGCAACGGTTGAAGGAATTGCATGCATAACATATTCTGACCAAATTGTGGCATTTCAGCTCCGGCCCATTTAGCAGAACTTCAAATATTTGAGAAGTAAAACAAGTGATGTTTGGTTGGTTGGTTTGAAGTGATTCATGGAAGCATATTTTCCAAACTGTGCATTTCAGCTCATGAAGCATTTTAAGAGCAGAAAATCATGAGTCTGTATTAACATGAACATAATGTTGACACACAAATTTCTTCTTCAGAATGATTTGAGAAGTGATAAATATGATGTTTAATGATGTTTAACGTGGGCTTGAATGAACGACATGCAGCATATTTGACCAAATTGTGCATTTCAGCTTGGAACCATTTTCAGAGCAGAAAATGATGACAGATGTTTGACATGAAATAATGTTGACACACAAATTTCTTCTTCCAGAATGATTGAGAAGTGATAAATATGATGCCAATGATGTTTAACGTGCAACGGCTTGAAGGAATGCATGACATAACATATTTGACCAAACTGTGCATTTCAGCTCGGACAGCATTTTAATAGCAGAAAAATCATGACAGCTGTTTTGACATGAACATAATGTTGACACACAAATTTCTTCTCAGAATGATTTGAGAAGTGATAAATATGAAGGCCAATGATGTTTAACGTGGTTGGGCGTGAATGAATGCATGGACAGCATATTTGACCAAACTGTGCATTTCAGCTCTGGAACAGCATTTGAAGCGTATAAATCATTAAGGCTGCACGATTCTACACTTTATGTTTTCAAACAAATTTCTTTTCAACTGATTTGAGAAGTGAAAATATGAAGGCCAATGATGTTTAAGGTGTTCTGGATTGAAGGAATGCACGGACAGCATATTTGACCAAACTGTGCATTTCAGCTCTGGAACAGCATTTGAAGCGTATGGAAATCATTAAGGCTGCACGATTCTACACTTTATGTTTTCAACAAATTTTTCTTCAACTGATTTGAGAAGTGATAAATATGAAGGCCAATGATGTTTAAGGTGTTCTGGAATTGAAGGAATTGCACGGACAGCATATTTGACCAAACTGTGCATTTCAGCTCATGAACAACATTTCAGAGCAGATAAATCATGAGGTCTGTATTAACATGAACATAATGTTGACACACAAATGTCATCTTCAGAATGACTTGAAATGTGATAAATATGAAGCAAATGGTGTTTGAGCTGACTTGGTTTGAAGGAATTGCATGGACAGCATATTTGACCAAACTGTGCATTTCAGCTCAGGAACAGCATTTTGAGCACAGACAAATTATCAGGGCTGGATTAACGTGAACGTCATGTTGACACACAAATGACTTCTTCAGAATGACTTGAAATGTGATAAATATGAAGGCAAATGATGTTCAAGGTGTTCTGGTTTGACGGGATGCATTGACAGTGTATTTTACCAAACTGTGCATTTTCAGCTCAGGAACAGCATTTTTTAGTACAGACAAATTATCAGGGCTGTATTAACTGAAGTTCATGTTGACACACAAATTACTTCTTCAGAATGACTTGAAATGCGATAAATATGAAGGCAAATGATGTTAAAGGTGTTCTGGTTTGAAGGAATTGCATATTTCAGCAACTGTGCATTTCAGCCAGGAACAGCATTTGAAGCTGAGAAAATCATCAGGGCTGCATTAACGTGAAGTTCATGTTGACACACAACGATTTTCTTCAGATTGATTGAAATGTGATAAATATGAAGATGTTTAAGTGTTTGGTTTAAAGGAATGCATGGAGAATACATTTGACCAAACTGAGAATTTCAGCTCAGGAACAGCATTTGAAGCTGAGAAAACTCATCAGGGCTGTATAACATGAAGTTCATGTTGACACACAACTTTTTCTTCAGAATGATTGAAATGCGATAAATATGAAGAAATGATGTCAAAAGGTTTTGTTTGAAGAAATTGCATGGACAGCATATTTGACCAAACTGTGCATTCAGCTCAGGAACAGCATTTGAAGCTCAGAAAAGTCATCAGGGCTGATCACGTGAAGAACATGTTGACAAAAATTTTTCTTCAGAATGACTTGAAATGCGAGAAATATGAAGCAAATGATGTTCAAGGTGTTCTGGTTGAAGGAATGCATACAGCATTTGACCAAACTGTGCTTTTCAGCTCAGGAACAGCATTTTAAGCACAGACAAATTATCAGGGCTGGATTAACGTGAACTTCATGTTGACACACAAATACTTCTTCAGAATGACTTGAAATGTGATAAATATGAAGGCCAATGATGTTTAAGGTGTTCTGGATTGAAGGAATTGCACGGACAGCATATTTTACCAAACTGTGCATTTCAGCTCTGGAACAGCATTTGAAGCGTATGGAAATCATTAAGGCTGCACGATTCTATACTTTATGTTTTCAAACAAATTTCTTCTTCAAAATTGTTTGAGAAGTAAAACAAGTGATGTTTGAGTTGGTTTGGTTTGAAGTGATTCGATGGAAAGCATATTTGTAAAAACTGTGCATTTCAGCTCATGAACAACATTTTAAGAGCAGATAAATCATGAGGTCTGTATTAACATGAACATAATGTTGACACACAAATGTTCATCTTCCAGAATGATTTGAGAAGTTGATAATATGAAGGCCAATGATGTTTAAGGTGTGGCTATTGAAGGAATGGCACGGACAGCATATTTGACCAAACTGTGCATTTCAGCTCTGAACAGCATTTGAAGCGTATGGAAATCATTAAGGCTGCACCATTCTACACTTTATGTTTTCAAACAAATTTCTCCTTCAAATTATTTGAGAAGTAAAACAAGTGATGTTTGAGTTGGTTTGGTTTGAAGTGATTCGATGGAAAGCATATTTGTCCAAACTGTGCATTTCAGCTCATGAACAGCATTTTAAGAGCAGATAAATCATGAGGTCTGTATTAACATGAACATAATGTTGACACACAAATGTCATCTTCAGAATGATTTGAGAAGTGATTAATATGATGTTTAATGATGTTTAACGTGCAACGGCTTAAAGGAATTGCATGCATAACATATTTGACCAAATTGTGCATTTCAGCTCCGGACCACCATTTTAATAGCAGAAAAATCATGACAGCTGTTTTGACGTGAACATACATGTTGACACACAAATTTCTTCTCCAGAATGATTTGAGAAGTGATAAATATGAAGGCCATGATGTTTAACGTGGTTGGGCGTGAATGAACGACATGGACAGCATATTTGACCAAACTGTGCATTTCAGCTTAGGAAAAGCATTTCAGAGCATAAAATTGATGCAGATGTATTAACATGAAAATAATGTTGACACACAAATTTTCTTCTTCAGAATGATTCGAGAAGTGATAAATATGATGTTTAATGATGTTTAACGTGCAACGGCTTGAAGGAATTGCATGCATAACATATTTGACCAAATTGTGTATTTCAGCTCCGGACCACCATTTTAATAGCAGAAAAATCATGACAGCTGTTTTGACATGAACATAATGTTGACACACAAATTTCTTCTCCAGAATGATTTGAGAAGTGATAAATATAAGGCCAATGATGTTTAACGTGGTTGGGCGTGAATGAATGACATGGACAGCATATTTGCACAAACTGTGCACTTCAGCTCTGGAACAGCATTTGAAGCGTATAGAAATCATTAAGGCTGCACGATTCTACACTTTATGTTTCAAACAAATTTCTTGTTCAACTGATTTGAGAAGTGAAAATATGAAGGCCAATGATGTTTAAGGTGTTCTGGATTGAAGGAATGGCACGGACAGCATATTTGACCAAACTGTGCATTTCAGCTCTGGAACAGCATTTGAAGCGTATGGAAATCATTAAGGCTGCACGATTCTACACTTTATGTTTTCAAACAATTTTTTCTTCAAACTGATTTGAAAGTGATAAATATGAAGGCCAATGATGTTTAAGGTGTTCTGGAATTGAAGGAATTGCACGGACAGCATATTTGACCAAACTGTGCATTTCAGCTCAGGAACAGCATTTTGAGCACAGACAAATTATCAGGGCTGGATTAAGGTGAACTTCATGTTGACACACAAATAACTTCTTCAGAATGACTTGAAATGTGATAAATATGAAGGCAAATGGTGTTTGAGCTGACTTGGTTTGAAGGAATTGCATGGACAGCATATTTGACCAAACTGTGCATTTCAGCTCAGGAACAGCATTTTGAGCACAGACAAATTATCAGGGCTGGATTAACGTGAACGTCATGTTGACACACAAATGACTTCTTCAGAATGACTTGAAATGTGATAAATATGAGGCAAATGATGTTCAAGGTGTTCTGGTTTGACGGGATGCATTGACAGTGTATTTTACCAAACTGTGCATTTCAGCTCAGGAACAGCATTTTTTAGTACAGACAAATTAATCAGGGCTGTATTAACGTGAAGTTCATGTTGACACACAAATTACTTCTTCAGAATGACTTGAAATGCGATAAATATGAAGGCAAATGATGTTAAAGGTGTTCTGGTTTGAAGGAATTGCATATTTCAGCAATCTGTGCATTTAAGACCAGGACCAGCATTTGAAGCTGAGAAAAATCATCAGGGTTGCATTAACGTGAAGTTCATGTTGACACACAACGATTTCTTCAGATTGACTTGAAATGTGATAAATATGAAGATGTTTAAGGTGTTCTGGTTTATAAAGGAATGCATGGAGAATACATTTGACCAAACTGAGAATTTCAGCTCAGGAACAGCATTTGAAGCTGAGAAAACTCATCAGGGCTGTATAAACATGAAGTTCATGTTGACACACAACTTTCTTCTTCAGAAAGATTCGAAATGCGATAAATATGAAGACAAATGATGTCAAAAGTGTTTTTGTTTGAAGAAATTGCATGGACAGGCATATTTGGACCAAACTGTGCATATGAGCTCAGGAACAGCATTTGAAGCTCAGAAAAGTCATCAGGGCTGCAATCACGTGAAGTACATGTTGACAAAATATTTTTTTCTTCAGAATGACTTGAAATGCGAGAAATATGAGTCAAATGATGTTCAAGGTGTTCTGGGTTGAAGGGATGCATTTACAGTGCATTTGACCAAACTGTGCTTTTCAGCTCAAGGAACAGCATTTTAAGCACAGACAAATTATCAGGGCTGGATTAACGTGAACTTCAATGTTGACACACAAATTACTTCTTCAGAATGACTTGAAATGTGATAAATATGAAGGCAAATGGTGTTTGAGCTGGACTTGGTTTGAAGGAATTGCATGGACAGCATATTTGACGCAAACTGTGCATTTCAGCTCAGGAACAGCATTTTGAGCACAGACAAATCATCAGGGCTGGATTAATGTGAACTTCATGTTGACACACAAATAACTTCTTCAGAATGACTTGAAATGTGATAAATATGAAGGCCAATGATGTTTAAGGTGTTCTGGATTGAAGGAATTGCACGGACAGCATATTTTACCAAACTGTGCATTTCAGCTCTGGAACAGCATTTGAAGCGTATGGAAATCATTAAGGCTGCACGATTCTATACTTTATGTTTTCAAACAAATTTCTTCTTCAAAATTGTTTGAGAAGTAAACAAGTGATGTTTGAGTTGGTTTGGTTTGAAGTGATTCGATGGAAAAGCATATTTGTAAAAACTGTGCATTTCAGCTCATGAACAACATTTTAAGAGCAGATAAATCATGAGGTCTGTATTTAACATACATAATTGACAACAAATGTCATCTTCAGAATGATTGAGAAGTGATTAATGAAGGCCATGATGTTTAAGGTGTTCTATATTGAAGGAATGGCACGGACAGCATATTTGACCAAACTGTGCATTTCAGCTCTGGACAGCATTTGAAGCGTATGGAAATCATTAAGGCTGCACCATTCTACACTTTATGTTTTCAAACAAATTTCTCCTTCAAAATTATTGAGAAGTAAAACAAGTGATGTTTGAGTTGGTTTGGTTTGAAGTGATTCCATGGAAAGCATATTTGTCCAAACTGTGCATTTCAGCTCATGAACAGCATTTTAAGAGCAGATAAATCATGAGGTCTGTATTAACATGAACATAATGTTGACACACAAATGTCATCTTCAGAATGATTTGAGAAGTGATTAATATGATGTTTAATGATGTTTAACGTGCAACGGCTTAAAGGAATTGCATGCATAACATATTTGACCAAATTGTGCATTTCAGCTCCGGACCACCATTTTAATAGCAGAAAATCATGACAGCTGTTTTGACATGAACATAATGTTGACACACAAATTTCTTCTCCAGAATGATTTGAGAAGTGATAAATATGAAGGCCAATGATGTTTAACGTGGTTGGGCGTGAATGAACGACATGGACAGCATATTTGACCAAACTGTGCATTTCAGCTTAGGAAAAGCATTTTCAGAGCAGAAAATTGATGACAGATGTATTAACATGAAAATAATGTTGACACAAATTTCTTCTTCAGAATGATTCGAGAAGTGAAAATATGATGTTTAATGATGTTTAACGTGCAACGGCTTGAAGGAATTGCATGCATAACATATTTGACCAAATTGTGTATTTCAGCTCTGGACACCATTTTAATAGCAGAAAAATCATGCTGTTTTGACATGAACATAATGTTGACACACAAATTTTTCCAGAATGATTTGAGAAGTGATAAATATGAAGCCAATGATGTTTAACGTGGTTGGGCGTGAATGAATGACATGGACAGCATATTTGCAAACTGTGCACTTCAGCTCAGGAACAGCATTTGAGCGTATAGAATCATTAAGGCTGGATTCTACACTTTATTTCAAACAAATTTCTTGTTCAACTGATTTGAGAAGTGAAAATATGAAGGCCAATGATGTTTAAGGTGTTCTGGATTGAAGGAATGGCAGGACCATATTTGACCAAACTGTGCATTTCAGCTCTGGAACAGCATTTGAAGCGTATGGAAATCATTAAGGCTGCACGATTCTACACTTATGTTTTCAAACAAATTTTCTTCAAACTGATTTGAGAAGTGATAAATATGAAGGCCAATGATGTTTAAGGTGTTCTGGAATTGAAGGAATTGCACGGACATATTTGACCAAACTGTGCATTTCAGCTCAGGAACAGCATTTTGAGCAGACAAATTATCAGGGCTGGATTAAGGTGAACTTCATGTTGACACACAAATAACTTCTTCAGAATGACTTGAAATGTGATAAATATGAAGGCAAATGTGTTTGAGTGACTTGGTTTGAAGGAATTGCATGGACAGCATATTTGACCAAACTGTGCATTTCAGCTCAGGAACAGCATTTTGAGCACAGACAAATTATCAGGGCTGGATTAACGTGAACGTCATGTTGACACACAAATGACTTCTTCAGAATGACTTGAAATGTGATAAATATGAAGGCAAATGATGTTCAAGGTGTTCTGGTTTGACGGGATGCATGACAGTATTTTGACCAAACTGTGCATTTCAGCTCAGGAACAGCATTTTTAGTACAGACAAATTATCAGGGCTGTATAACGTGAAGTTCATGTTGACACACAAATTACTTCTTCAGAATGACTTGAAATGCGAAATATGAAGGCAAATGATGTTAAAGGTGTTCTGGTTTGAAGGAATTGCATATTTCAGCAAACTGTGCATTTCAGCTCAGGAACAGCATTTGAAGCTGAGAAAAATATCAGGGCTGATTAACGTGAAGTTCATGTTGACACACAAATTTTCTTCAGATGACTTGAAATGTGATAAATATGAAGATGTTTGGTGTTTGGTTTAAAGGAATGCATGGAGTACATTTGACCAAACTGTGCATTTCAGCTCAGGAACAGCATTTGAAGCACAGAAAATCATCAGGGCTATTAACATGAAGTTCATGTTGACACACAACTTTCTTCTTCAGAATGATTCGAAATGTGATAAATATGAAGGCCAATGATGTAAGTGTTTGATTGAAGGAATTGCGGACAGCATATTTGACCAAACTGTGCATATCAGCTCTGGAACAGCATTTGAAGCTCAGAAATCATCAGGCTGCAATCTGAATACATGTTGACAAAAATTTTTCTTCAGAATGTTGAATGAGAATATGAAGTCAATGATGTTTGAGTGGTTTGGGTTTGAAGGATGATTACAGTGCATATTTGACCAAAACTGTGCATTTCAGCTCATGAACAGCATTTTAAGCACAGAAAATTATCAGGGCTGATTAACATGAACATATGTTGACACACAAATTCTTCTTCAGAATGATTTGAGAAGTGATTAATATGAAGGCCAATGATGTTTAAGGTGTTCTATTGAAGGAATGGCACGGACAGCATATTTGACCAAACTGTGCATTTCAGCTCTGGAACAGCATTTGAAGCGTATGGAAATCATTAAGGCTGCACATTCTACACTTTATGTTTTCAAACAAATTTCTTCTTCAAAATTATTTGAGAAGTAAAACAAGTGATGTTTGAGTTGGTTTGGTTTGAAGTGATTCGATGGAAAGCATATTTGTCCAAACTGTGCATTTCAGCTCATGAAAGCATTTTAAGAGCAGATAAATCATGAGGTCTGTATTAACATGAACATAATGTTGACACACAAATGTCATCTTCAGAATGATTTGAGAAGTGATTAATATGATGTTTAATGATGTTTAACGTGCAACGGCTTAAAGGAATTGCATGCATAACATATTTGACCAAATTGTGCATTTCAGCTCCGGACCACCATTTTAATAGCAGAAAAATCATGACAGCTGTTTTGACATGAACATAATGTTGACACACAAATTTCTTCTCCAGAATGATTTGAGAAGTGATAAATATGAAGGCCAATGATGTTTAACGTGGTTGGGCGTGAATGAACGACATGGACAGCATATTTGACCAAACTGTGCATTTCAGCTTAGGAAAAGCATTTTCAGAGCAGAAAATTGATGACAGATGTATTAACATGAAAATAATGTTGACACACAAATTTCTTCTTCAGAATGATTCGAGAAGTGATAAATATGATGTTTAATGATGTTTAACGTGCAACGGCTTGAAGGAATTGCATGCATAACATATTTGACCAAATTGTGTATTTCAGCTCTGGACCACCATTTTAATAGCAGAAAAATCATGACAGCTGTTTTGACATGAACATAATGTTGACACACAAATTTCTTCTCCAGAATGATTTGAGAAGTGATAAATATGAAGGCCAATGATGTTTAACGTGGTTGGGCGTGAATGAATGACATGGACAGCATATTTGCACAAACTGTGCACTTCAGCTCTGGAACAGCATTTGAAGCGTATAGAAATCATTAAGGCTGCACGATTCTACACTTTATGTTTTCAAACAAATTTCTTGTTCAACTGATTTGAGAAGTGAAAATATGAAGGCCAATGATGTTTAAGGTGTTCTGGATTGAAGGAATGGCACGGACAGCATATTTGACCAAACTGTGCATTTCAGCTCTGGAACAGCATTTGAAGCGTATGGAAATCATTAAGGCTGCACGATTCTACACTTTATGTTTTCAAACAAATTTTTTCTTCAAACTGATTTGAGAAGTGATAAATATGAAGGCCAATGATGTTTAAGGTGTTCTGGAATTGAAGGAATTGCACGGACAGCATATTTGACCAAACTGTGCATTTCAGCTCAGGAACAGCATTTTGAGCACAGACAAATTATCAGGGCTGGATTAAGGTGAACTTCATGTTGACACACAAATAACTTCTTCAGAATGACTTGAAATGTGATAAATATGAAGGCAAATGGTGTTTGAGCTGACTTGGTTTGAAGGAATTGCATGGACAGCATATTTGACCAAACTGTGCATTTCAGCTCAGGAACAGCATTTTGAGCACAGACAAATTATCAGGGCTGGATTAACGTGAACGTCATGTTGACACACAAATGACTTCTTCAGAATGACTTGAAATGTGATAAATATGAAGGCAAATGATGTTCAAGGTGTTCTGGTTTGACGGGATGCATTGACAGTGTATTTTACCAAACTGTGCATTTCAGCTCAGGAACAGCATTTTTTAGTACAGACAAATTATCAGGGCTGTATTAACGTGAAGTTCATGTTGACACACAAATTACTTCTTCAGAATGACTTGAAATGCGATAAATATGAAGGCAAATGATGTTAAAGGTGTTCTGGTTTGAAGGAATTGCATATTTCAGCAATCTGTGCATTTAAGACCAGGACCAGCATTTGAAGCTGAGAAAAATCATCAGGGTTGCATTAACGTGAAGTTCATGTTGACACACAACGATTTTCTTCAGATTGACTTGAAATGTGATAAATATGAAGATGTTTAAGGTGTTCTGGTTTATAAAGGAATGCATGGAGAATACATTTGACCAAACTGAGAATTTCAGCTCAGGAACAGCATTTGAAGCTGAGAAAACTCATCAGGGCTGATAATGAACTTCATGTTGACACACAAATTACTTCTTCAGAATGACTTGAAATGTGATAAATATGAAGCAAATGGTGTTTGAGCTGACTTGGTTTGAAGAATTGCATGGACAGCATATTTGACCAAACTGTGCATTCAGCTCAGGAACAGCATTTGAGCACAGAAAATCATCAGGGCTGATTAATGTGAACTTCATGTTGACACACAAATAACTTCTTCAGAATGACTTGAAATGTGATAAATATGAAGGCCAATGATGTTAAGGTGTTCTGGATTGAAGGAATGCACAGCATTTTACCAAACTGTGCATTTCAGCTCTGGAACAGCATTTGAAGCGTAGAAATCATTAAGGCTGCACGATTCGTACTTTATGTTTTCAAACAAATTTCTTCTTCAAAATTGTTTGAGAAGTAACAAGTGATGTTTGAGTTGTTTGGTTTGAAGTGATTCGATGGAAGCATATTTGAAAACTGTGCATTTCAGCTCATGAACACATTTTAAGAGCAGATAAATCATGAGGTCTGTATTAACATGAACATAATGTTGACACACAAATGTCATCTTCAGAATGATTTGAGAAGTGATTAATATGATGTTTAATGATGTTTAACGTGCAACGGCTTGAAGGAATTGCATGCATAACATATTTGACCAAATTGTGCATTTCAGCTCCGGACCAGCATTTTAATAGCAGAAAAATCATGACAGCTGTTTTGACATGAACATAATGTTGACATACAAATTTCTTCTCCAGAATGATTTGAGAAGTGATAAATATGAAGGCCAATGATGTTTAACGTGGTTGGGCGTGAATGAACGACATGGACAGCATATTTGACCAAACTGTGCATTTCAGCTTAGGAAAAGCATTTTCAGAGCAGAAAATTGATGACAGATGTATTAACATGAAAATAATGTTGACACACAAATTTCTTCTTCAGAATGATTCGAGAAGTGATAAATATGATGTTTAATGATGTTTAACGTGCAACGGCTTGAAGGAATTGCATGCATAACATATTTGACCAAATTGTGTATTTCAGCTCCGGACCACCATTTTAATAGCAGAAAAATCATGACAGCTGTTTTGACATGAACATAATGTTGACACACAAATTTCTTCTCCAGAATGATTTGAGAAGTGATAAATATGAAGGCCAATGATGTTTAACGTGGTTGGGCGTGAATGAATGACATGGACAGCATATTTGCACAAACTGTGCACTTCAGCTCTGGAACAGCATTTGAAGCGTATAGAAATCATTAAGGCTGCACGATTCTACACTTTATGTTTTCAAACAAATTTCTTGTTCAACTGATTTGAGAAGTGATAAATATGAAGGCCAATGATGTTTAAGGTGTTCTATATTGAAGGAATGGCACGGACAGCATATTTGACCAAACTGTGCATTTCAGCTCTGGAACAGCATTTGAAGCGTATGGAAATCATTAAGGCTGCACCATTCTACACTTTATGTTTTCAAACAAATTTCTTCTTCAAAATTATTTGAGAAGTAAAACAAGTGATGTTTGAGTTGGTTTGGTTTGAAGTGATTCGATGGAAAGCATATTTGTAAAAACTGTGCATTTCAGCTCATGAACAACATTTTAAGAGCAGATAAATCATGAGGTCTGTATTAACATGAACATAATGTTGACACACAAATGTCATCTTCAGAATGATTTGAGAAGTGATTAATATGATGTTTAATGATGTTTAACGTGCAACGGCTTGAAGGAATTGCATGCATAACATATTTGACCAAATTGTGCATTTCAGCTCCGGACCAGCATTTTAATAGCAGAAAAATCATGACAGCTGTTTTGACATGAACATAATGTTGACACAAATTTCTTCTCCAGAATGATTTGAGAAGTGATAAATATGAAGGCCAATGATGTTTAACGTGGTTGGGCGTGAATGAACGACATGGACAGCATATTTGACCAAACTGTGCATTTCAGCTTAGGAAAAGCATGTTCAGAGCAGAAAATTGATGCACAGATGTATTAAACATGAAAATAATGTTGACACACAAATTTCTTCTTCAGAATGATTCGAGAAGTGATAAATATGATGTTTAATGATGTTTAAACGTGCAACGGCTTGAAGGAATTGCATGCATAACATATTTGACCAAATTGTGTATTTCAGCTCCGGACCACCATTTTAATAGCAGAAAAATCATGACAGCTGTTTTGACATGAACATAATGTTGACACACAAATTTCTTCTCCAGAATGATTTGAGAAGTGATAAATATGAAGGCCAATGATGTTTAACGTGGTTGGGCGTGAATGAATGACATGGACAGCATATTTGCACAAACTGTGACTTCAGCTCTGGAACAGCATTTGAAGCGTATAGAATCATTAAGGCTGCACGATTCTACACTTTATGTTTTCAAACAAATTTCTTGTTCAACTGATTTGAGAAGTGATAAATATGAAGGCCAATGATGTTTAAGGTGTTCTATATTGAAGGAATGGCACGGACAGCATATTTGACCAAACTGTGCATTTCAGCTCTGGAACAGCATTTGAAGCGTATGGAAATCATTAAGGCTGCACCATTCTACACTTTATGTTTTCAAACAAATTTCTTCTTCAAAATTATTTGAGAAGTAAAACAAGTGATGTTTGAGTTGGTTTGGTTTGAAGTGATTCGATGGAAAGCATATTTGTAAAAACTGTGCATTTCAGCTCATGAACAACATTTTAAGAGCAGATAAATCATGAGGTCTGTATTAACATGAACATAATGTTGACACACAATGTCATCTTCAGAATGATTTGAGAAGTGATTAATATGATGTTTAATGATGTTTAACGTGCAACGGCTTGAAGGAATTGCATGCATAACATATTTGACCAAATTGTGCATTTCAGCTCCGGACCAGCATTTTAATAGCAGAAAAATCATGACAGCTGTTTTGACATGAACATAATGTTGACATACAAATTTCTTCTCCAGAATGATTTGAGAAGTGATAAATATGAAGGCCAATGATGTTTAACGTGGTTGGGCGTGAATGAACGACATGGACAGCATATTTGACCAAACTGTGCATTTCAGCTTAGGAAAAGCATTTTCAGAGCAGAAAATTGATGACAGATGTATTAACATGAAAATAATGTTGACACACAAATTTCTTCTTCAGAATGATTCGAGAAGTGATAAATATGATGTTTAATGATGTTTAACGTGCAACGGCTTGAAGGAATTGCATGCATAACATATTTGACCAAATTGTGTATTTCAGCTCCGGACCACCATTTTAATAGCAGAAAATCATGACAGCTGTTTTGACATGAACATAATGTTGACACACAAATTTCTTCTCCAGAATGATTTGAGAAGTGATAAATATGAAGGCCAATGATGTTTAACGTGGTTGGGCGTGAATGAATGACATGGACAGCATATTTGCACAAACTGTGCACTTCAGCTCTGGAACAGCATTTGAAGCGTATAGAAATCATTAAGGCTGCACGATTCTACACTTTATGTTTCAAACAAATTTCTTGTTCAACTGATTTGAGAAGTGAAAATATGAAGGCCAATGATGTTTAAGGTGTTCTGGATTGAAGGAATGGCACGGACAGCATATTTGACCAAACTGTGCATTTCAGCTCTGGAACAGCATTTGAAGCGTATGGAAATCATTAAGGCTGCACGATTCTACACTTTATGTTTTCAAACAAATTTTTTCTTCAAACTGATTGAGAAGTGATAAATATGAAGGCCAATGATGTTTAAGGTGTTCTGGAATTGAAGGAATTGCACGGACAGCATATTTGACCAAACTGTGCATTTCAGCTCAGGAACAGCATTTTGAGCACAGACAAATTATCAGGGCTGGATTAAGGTGAACTTCATGTTGACACACAAATAACTTCTTCAGAATGACTTGAAATGTGATAAATATGAAGGCAAATGGTGTTTGAGCTGACTTGGTTTGAAGGAATTGCATGGACAGCATATTTGACCAAACTGTGCATTTCAGCTCAGGAACAGCATTTTGAGCACAGACAAATTATCAGGGCTGGATTAACGTGAACGTCATGTTGACACACAAATGACTTCTTCAGAATGACTTGAAATGTGATAAATATGAAGGCAAATGATGTTCAAGGTGTTCTGGTTTGACGGGATGCATTGACAGTGTATTTACCAAACTGTGCATTTCAGCTCAGGAACAGCATTTTTTAGTACAGACAAATTATCAGGGCTGTATTAACGTGAAGTTCATGTTGACACACAAATTACTTCTTCAGAATGACTTGAAATGCGATAAATATGAAGGCAAATGATGTTAAAGGTGTTCTGGTTTGAAGGAATTGCATATTTCAGCAATCTGTGCATTTAAGACCAGGACCAGCATTTGAAGCTGAGAAAAATCATCAGGGTTGCATTAACGTGAAGTTCATGTTGACACACGATTTTCTTCAGATGACTTGAAATGTGATAAATATGAAGATGTTTAAGGTGTTCTGGTTTATAAAGGAATGCATGGAGAATACATTTGACCAAACTGAGAATTTCAGCTCAGGAACAGCATTTGAAGCTGAGAAAACTCATCAGGGCTGGATTAACGTGAACTTCATGTTGACACACAAATTACTTCTTCAGAATGACTTGAAATGTGATAAATATGAAGGCAAATGGTGTTTGAGCTGACTTGGTTTGAAGGAATTGCATGGACAGCATATTTGACCAAACTGTGCATTTCAGCTCAGGAACAGCATTTTGAGCACAGACAAATCATCAGGGCTGGATTAATGTGACTTCATGTTGACACACAAATAACTTCTTCAGAATGACTTGAAATGTGATAAATATGAAGGCCAATGATGTTAAGGTGTTCTGGATTGAAGGAATTGCACGGACAGCATATTTTACCAAACTGTGCATTTCAGCTCTGGAACAGCATTTGAAGCGTATGAAATCATTAAGGCTGCACGATTCTATACTTTATGTTTTCAAACAAATTTCTTCTTCAAAATTGTTTGAGAAGTAAAACAAGTGATGTTTGAGTTGGTTTGGTTTGAAGTGATTCGATGGAAAGCATATTTGTAAAACTGTGCATTTCAGCTCATGAACAACATTTTAAGAGCAGATAAATCATGAGGTCTGTATTAACATGAACATAATGTTGACACACAAATGTCATCTTCAGAATGATTTGAGAAGTGATTAATATGATGTTTAATGATGTTTAACGTGCAACGGCTTGAAGGAATTGCATGCATAACATATTTGACCAAATTGTGCATTTCAGCTCCGGACCAGCATTTTAATAGCAGAAAATCATGACAGCTGTTTTGACATGAACATGATGTTGACATACAAATTTCTTCTCCAGAATGATTTGAGAAGTGATAAATATGAAGGCCAATGATGTTTAACGTGGTTGGGCGTGAATGAACGACATGGACAGCATATTTGACCAAACTGTGCATTTCAGCTTAGGAAAAGCATTTTCAGAGCAGAAAATTGATGACAGATGTATTAACATGAAAATAATGTTGACACACAAATTTCTTCTTCAGAATGATTCGAGAAGTGATAAATATGATGTTTAATGATGTTTAACGTGCAACGGCTTGAAGGAATTGCATGCATAACATATTTGACCAAATTGTGTATTTCAGCTCCGGACCACCATTTTAATAGCAGAAAAATCATGACAGCTGTTTTGACATGAACATAATGTTGACACACAAATTTCTTCTCCAGAATGATTTGAGAAGTGATAAATATGAAGGCCAATGATGTTTAACGTGGTTGGGCGTGAATGAATGACATGGACAGCATATTTGCACAAACTGTGCACTTCAGCTCTGGAACAGCATTTGAAGCGTATAGAAATCATTAAGGCTGCACGATTCTACACTTTATGTTTTCAAACAAATTTCTTGTTCAACTGATTTGAGAAGTGATAAATATGAAGGCCAATGATGTTTAAGGTGTTCTATATTGAAGGAATGGCACGGACAGCATATTTGACCAAACTGTGCATTTCAGCTCTGGAACAGCATTTGAAGCGTATGGAAATCATTAAGGCTGCACCATTCTACACTTTATGTTTTCAAACAAATTTCTTCTTCAAAATTATTTGAGAAGTAAAACAAGTGATGTTTGAGTTGGTTTGGTTTGAAGTGATTCGATGGAAAGCATATTTGTAAAACTGTGCATTTCAGCTCATGAACAACATTTTAAGAGCAGATAAATCATGAGGTCTGTATTAACATGAACATAATGTTGACACACAAATGTCATCTTCAGAATGATTTGAGAAGTGATTAATATGATGTTTAATGATGTTTAACGTGCAACGGCTTGAAGGAATTGCATGCATAACATATTTGACCAAATTGTGCATTTCAGCTCCGGACCAGCATTTTAATAGCAGAAAAATCATGACAGCTGTTTTGACATGAACATAATGTTGACATACAAATTTCTTCTCCAGAATGATTTGAGAAGTGATAAATATGAAGGCCAATGATGTTTAACGTGGTTGGGCGTGAATGAACGACATGGACAGCATATTTGACCAAACTGTGCATTTCAGCTTAGGAAAAGCATTTTCAGAGCAGAAAATTGATGACAGATGTATTAACATGAAAATAATGTTGACACACAAATTTCTTCTTCAGAATGATTCGAGAAGTGATAAATATGATGTTTAATGATGTTTAACGTGCAACGGCTTGAAGGAATTGCATGCATAACATATTTGACCAAATTGTGTATTTCAGCTCCGGACCACCATTTTAATAGCAGAAAAATCATGACAGCTGTTTTGACATGAACATAATGTTGACACACAAATTTCTTCTCCAGAATGATTTGAGAAGTGATAAATATGAAGGCCAATGATGTTTAACGTGGTTGGGCGTGAATGAATGACATGGACAGCATATTTGCACAAACTGTGCACTTCAGCTCTGGAACAGCATTTGAAGCGTATAGAAATCATTAAGGCTGCACGATTCTACACTTTATGTTTTCAAACAAATTTCTTGTTCAACTGATTTGAGAAGTGATAAATATGAAGGCCAATGATGTTTAAGGTGTTCTATATTGAAGGAATGGCACGGACAGCATATTTGACCAAACTGTGCATTTCAGCTCTGGAACAGCATTTGAAGCGTATGGAAATCATTAAGGCTGCACCATTCTACACTTTATGTTTTCAAACAAATTTCTTCTTCAAAATTATTTGAGAAGTAAAACAAGTGATGTTTGAGTTGGTTTGGTTTGAAGTGATTCGATGGAAAGCATATTTGTAAAAACTGTGCATTTCAGCTCATGAACAACATTTTAAGAGCAGATAAATCATGAGGTCTGTATTAACATGAACATAATGTTGACACACAAATGTCATCTTCAGAATGATTTGAGAAGTGATTAATATGATGTTTAATGATGTTTAACGTGCAACGGCTTGAAGGAATTGCATGCATAACATATTTGACCAAATTGTGCATTTCAGCTCCGGACCAGCATTTTAATAGCAGAAAAATCATGACAGCTGTTTTGACATGAACATAATGTTGACATACAAATTTCTTCTCCAGAATGATTTGAGAAGTGATAAATATGAAGGCCAATGATGTTTAACGTGGTTGGGCGTGAATGAACGACATGGACAGCATATTTGACCAAACTGTGCATTTCAGCTTAGGAAAAGCATTTTCAGAGCAGAAAATTGATGACAGATGTATTAACATGAAAATAATGTTGACACACAAATTTCTTCTTCAGAATGATTCGAGAAGTGATAAATATGATGTTTAATGATGTTTAACGTGCAACGGCTTGAAGGAATTGCATGCATAACATATTTGACCAAATTGTGTATTTCAGCTCCGGACCACCATTTTAATAGCAGAAAAATCATGACAGCTGTTTTGACATGAACATAATGTTGACACACAAATTTCTTCTCCAGAATGATTTGAGAAGTGATAAATATGAAGGCCAATGATGTTTAACGTGGTTGGGCGTGAATGAATGACATGGACAGCATATTTGCACAAACTGTGCACTTCAGCTCTGGAACAGCATTTGAAGCGTATAGAAATCATTAAGGCTGCACGATTCTACACTTTATGTTTTCAAACAAATTTCTTGTTCAACTGATTTGAGAAGTGATAAATATGAAGGCCAATGATGTTTAAGGTGTTCTATATTGAAGGAATGGCACGGACAGCATATTTGACCAAACTGTGCATTTCAGCTCTGGAACAGCATTTGAAGCGTATGGAAATCATTAAGGCTGCACCATTCTACACTTTATGTTTTCAAACAAATTTCTTCTTCAAAATTATTTGAGAAGTAAAACAAGTGATGTTTGAGTTGGTTTGGTTTGAAGTGATTCGATGGAAAGCATATTTGTAAAAACTGTGCATTTCAGCTCATGAACAACATTTTAAGAGCAGATAAATCATGACAGCTGTTTACATGAACATAATGTTGACACACAAATGTCATCTTCAGAATGATTTGAGAAGTGATTAATATGATGTTTAATGATGTTTAACGTGCAACGGCTTGAAGGAATTGCATGCATAACATATTTGACCAAATTGTGCATTTCAGCTCCGGACCAGCATTTTAATAGCAGAAAAATCATGACAGCTGTTTTGACATGAACATAATGTTGACATACAAATTTCTTCTCCAGAATGATTTGAGAAGTGATAAATATGAAGGCCAATGATGTTTAACGTGGTTGGGCGTGAATGAACGACATGGACAGCATATTTGACCAAACTGTGCATTTCAGCTTAGGAAAAGCATTTTCAGAGCAGAAAATTGATGACAGATGTATTAACATGAAAATAATGTTGACACACAAATTTCTTCTTCAGAATGATTCGAGAAGTGATAAATATGATGTTTAATGATGTTTAACGTGCAACGGCTTGAAGGAATTGCATGCATAACATATTTGACCAAATTGTGTATTTCAGCTCCGGACCACCATTTTAATAGCAGAAAAATCATGACAGCTGTTTTGACATGAACATAATGTTGACACACAAATTTCTTCTCCAGAATGATTTGAGAAGTGATAAATATGAAGGCCAATGATGTTTAACGTGGTTGGGCGTGAATGAATGACATGGACAGCATATTTGCACAAAACTGTGCACTTCAGCTCTGGAACAGCATTTGAAGCGTATAGAAATCATTAAGGCTGCACGATTCTACACTTTATGTTTTCAAACAAATTTCTTGTTCAACTGATTTGAGAAGTGATAAATATGAAGGCCAATGATGTTTAAGGTGTTCATATTGAAGGAATGGCACGGACAGCATATTTGACCAAACTGTGCATTTCAGCTCTGGAACAGCATTTGAAGCGTAGGAAATCATTAAGGCTGCACCATTCTACACTTTATGTTTTCAAACAAATTTCTTCTTCAAAATGATTTGAGAAGTAAAACAAGTGATGTTTGAGTTGGTTTGGTTGAAGTGATTCGATGGAAGCATATTTGAAAACTGTGCATTTCAGCTCAGGAACAACATTTTAGAGCAGAAAATCATCAGGTCTGTATTAACATGAACATAATGTTGACACACAAATTTCTTTCAGAATGATTTGAGAAGTGATTAATATGATGTTTAATGATGTTTAACGTGCAACGGCTTGAAGGAATTGCATGCATAACATATTTGACCAAATTGTGCATTTCAGCTCCGGACCAGCATTTTAATAGCAGAAAAATCATGACAGCTGTTTTGACATGAACATAATGTTGACAACAAATTTCTTCTCCAGAATGATTTGAGAAGTGATAAATATGAAGGCCAATGATGTTTAACGTGGTTGGGCGTGAATGAACGACATGGACAGCATATTTGACCAAACTGTGCATTTCAGCTTAGGAAAGCATTTGAGCGAAAATTGATGACAGATGTATTAACTGAATAATGTTGACACACAAATTTCTTCTTCAGAATGATTTGAGAAGTGATAAATATGAAGTTTAATGATGTTTAAGTGCTGGATTGAAGGAATTGCATGCATAACATATTTGACCAAATGTGCATTTCAGCTCTGGACAGCATTTGAATAGCAGAAAAATCATGACAGCTGTTTTGACATGAACTAATGTTGACACACAAATTTTCTTCTCAGAATGATTTGAGAAGTGATAAATATGAAGGCCAATGATGTTAAGGTGTTCTGGAATTGAAGGAATTGCACGGACAGCATATTTGACCAAACTGTGCATTTCAGCTCAGGAACAGCATTTTGAGCACAGACAAATTATCAGGGCTGGATTAACGTGAACTTCATGTTGACACACAAATAACTTCTTCAGAATGACTTAAATGTGATAAATATGAAGGCAAATGGTGTTTGAGCTGACTTGTTTGAAGGAATTGCATGGACAGCATATTTGACCAAACTGTGCATTTCAGCTCAGGAACAGCATTTTGAGCACAGACAAATTATCAGGGCTGGATTAAAGTGAACGTCATGTTGACACACAAATGACTTCTTCAGAATGACTTGAAATGTGATAAATATGAAGGCAAATGATGTTCAAGGTGTTCTGGTTTGACGGGATGCATTGACAGTGTATTTTACCAAACTGTGCATTTCAGCTCAGGAACAGCATTTTTAGTACAGACAAATTATCAGGGCTGTATTAACGTGAAGTTCATGTTGACACACAAATTACTTCTTCAGAATGACTTGAAATGCGATAAATATGAAGGCAAATGATGTTAAAGGTGTTCTGGTTTGAAGGAATTGCATATTTCAGCAAACTGTGCATTTAAGACCAGGACCAGCATTTGAAGCTGAGAAAAATCATCAGGGTTGCATTAACGTGAAGTTCATGTTGACACACAACGATTTTCTTCAGATTGACTTGAAATGTGATAAATATGAAGATGTTTAAGGTGTTCTGGTTTATAAAGGAATGCATGGAGAATACATTTGACCAAACTGAGAATTTCAGCTCAGGAACAGCATTTGAAGCTGAGAAAACTCATCAGGGCTGTATAAACATGAAGTTCATGTTGACACACAACTTTCTTCTTCAGAAAGATTCGAAATGCGATAAATATGAAGACAAATGATGTCAAAAGTGTTTTTGTTTGAAGAATTGCATGGACAGCATATTTGACCAAACTGTGCATATAGCTCAGGAACAGCATTTGAAGCTCAGAAAAGTCATCAGGGCTGCAATCACGTGAAGTACATGTTGACAAAATATTTTTTTCTTCAGAATGACTTGAAATGCGAGAAATATGAAGTCAAATGATGTTCAAGGTGTTCTGGTTGAAGGGATGCATTTACAGTGCATTTGACCAAACTGTGCTTTTCAGCTCAGGAACAGCATTTTAAGCACAGCAAATTATCAGGGCTGGATTAACGTGAACTTCATGTTGACACACAAATTACTTCTTCAGAATGACTTGAAATGTGATAAATATGAAGGCAAATGGTGTTTGAGCTGACTTGGTTTGAAGGAATTGCATGGACAGCATATTTGACCAAACTGTGCATTTCAGCTCAGGAACAGCATTTTGAGCACAGACAAATCATCAGGGCTGGATTAATGTGAACTTCATGTTGACACACAAATAACTTCTTCAGAATGACTTGAAATGTGATAAATATGAAGGCCAATGATGTTAAGGTGTTCTGGATTGAAGGAATTGCACGGACAGCATATTTTACCAAACTGTGCATTTCAGCTCTGGAACAGCATTTGAAGCGTATGGAAATCATTAAGGCTGCACGATTCTATACTTTATGTTTTCAAACAAATTTCTTCTTCAAAATTGTTTGAGAAGTAAAACAAGTGATGTTTGAGTTGGTTTGGTTTGAAGTGATTCGATGGAAAGCATATTTGTAAAAACTGTGCATTTCAGCTCATGAACAACATTTTAAGAGCAGATAAATCATGAGGTCTGTATTAACATGAACATAATGTTGACACACAAATGTCATCTTCAGAATGATTTGAGAAGTGATTAATATGATGTTTAATGATGTTTAACGTGCAACGGCTTAAGGAATTGCATGCATAACATATTTGACCAAATTGTGCATTTCAGCTCCGGACCAGCATTTTAATAGCAGAAAAATCATGACAGCTGTTTTGACATGAACATAATGTTGACACACAAATTTCTTCTCCAGAATGATTTGAGAAGTGATAAATATGAAGGCCAATGATGTTTAACGTGGTTGGGCGTGAATGAACGACATGGACAGCATATTTGACCAAACTGTGCATTTCAGCTTAGGAAAAGCATTTTCAGAGCAGAAAATTGATGACAGATGTATTAACATGAAAATAATGTTGACACACAAATTTCTTCTTCAGAATGATTCGAGAAGTGATAAATATGATGTTTAATGATGTTTAACGTGCAACGGCTTGAAGGAATTGCATGCATAACATATTTGACCAAATTGTGTATTTCAGCTCCGGACCACCATTTTAATAGCAGAAAAATCATGACAGCTGTTTTGACATGAACATAATGTTGACACACAAATTTCTTCTCCAGAATGATTTGAGAAGTGATAAATATGAAGGCCAATGATGTTTAACGTGGTTGGGCGTGAATGAATGACATGGACAGCATATTTGCACAAACTGTGCACTTCAGCTCTGGAACAGCATTTGAAGCGTATAGAAATCATTAAGGCTGCACGATTCTACACTTTATGTTTTCAAACAAATTTCTTGTTCAAACTGATTTGAGAAGTGAAAATATGAAGGCCAATGATGTTTAAGGTGTTCTGGATTGAAGGAATGGCACGGACAGCATATTTGACCAAACTGTGCATTTCAGCTCTGGAACAGCATTTGAAGCGTATGGAAATCATTAAGGCTGCACGATTCTACACTTTATGTTTTCAAACAAATTTTTCTTCAAATGATTTGAGAAGTGATAAATATGAAGGCCAATGATGTTTAAGTGTTGGTTGAAGGATTGCATGGACAGCATATTTGACCAAACTGTGCATTTCAGCTCAGGAACAGCATTTTGAGCACAGAAAAATTATCAGGCTGTTAATGAACTTCATGTTGACACACAAATATTCTTCAGAATGATTTGAGAAGTGATAAATATGAAGGCAATGATGTTTAGTGACTGGTTGAAGGAATTGCATGGACAGCATATTTGACCAAACTGTGCATTTCAGCTCAGGAACAGCATTTTGAAGCACAGAAAATTATCAGGCTGGATTAACTGAACTCATGTTGACACACAAATGACTTCTTCAGAATGATTGAAATGTGATAAATATGAAGGCCAATGATGTTTAAGGTGTTCTGGTTGAAGGAATGCATGACAGTATTTGACCAAACTGTGCATTTCAGCTCAGGAACAGCATTTTAGCAGACAAATTATCAGGGCTGTATTAACGTGAAGTTCATGTTGACACACAAATTACTTCTTCAGAATGACTTGAAATGCGATAAATATGAAGGCAAATGATGTTAAAGGTGTTCTGGTTTGAAGGAATTGCATATTTCAGCAATCTGTGCATTTAAGACCAGGACCAGCATTTGAAGCTGAGAAAAATCATCAGGGTTGCATTAACGTGAAGTTCATGTTGACACACAACGATTTTCTTCAGATTGACTTGAAATGTGATAAATATGAAGATGTTTAAGGTGTTCTGGTTTATAAAGGAATGCATGGAGAATACATTTGACCAAACTGAGAATTTCAGCTCAGGAACAGCATTTGAAGCTGAGAAAACTCATCAGGGCTGTATAAACATGAAGTTCATGTTGACACACAACTTTCTTCTTCAGAAAGATTCGAAATGCGATAAATATGAAGACAAATGATGTCAAAAGTGTTTTTGTTTGAAGAAATTGCATGGACAGCATATTTGACCAAACTGTGCATATGAGCTCAGGAACAGCATTTGAAGCTCAGAAAAGTCATCAGGGCTGCAATCACGTGAAGTACATGTTGACAAAATATTTTTTTCTTCAGAATGACTTGAAATGCGAGAAATATGAAGTCAAATGATGTTCAAGGTGTTCTGGTTGAAGGGATGCATTTACAGTGCATTTGACCAAACTGTGCTTTTCAGCTCAGGAACAGCATTTTAAGCACAGCAAATTATCAGGGCTGGATTAACGTGAACTTCATGTTGACACACAAATTACTTCTTCAGAATGACTTGAAATGTGATAAATATGAAGGCAAATGGTGTTTGAGCTGACTTGGTTTGAAGGAATTGCATGGACAGCATATTTGACCAAACTGTGCATTTCAGCTCAGGAACAGCATTTTGAGCACAGACAAATCATCAGGGCTGGATTAATGTGAACTTCATGTTGACACACAAATAACTTCTTCAGAATGACTTGAAATGTGATAAATATGAAGGCCAATGATGTTTAAGGTGTTCTGGATTGAAGGAATTGCACGGACAGCATATTTTACCAAACTGTGCATTTCAGCTCTGGAACAGCATTTGAAGCGTATGGAAATCATTAAGGCTGCACGATTCTATACTTTATGTTTTCAAACAAATTTCTTCTTCAAAATTGTTTGAGAAGTAAAACAAGTGATGTTTGAGTTGGTTTGGTTTGAAGTGATTCGATGGAAAGCATATTTGTAAAAACTGTGCATTTCAGCTCATGAACAACATTTTAAGAGCAGATAAATCATGAGGTCTGTATTAACATGAACATAATGTTGACACACAAATGTCATCTTCAGAATGATTTGAGAAGTGATTAATATGAAGGCCAATGATGTTTAAGGTGTTCTATATTGAAGGAATGGCACGGACAGCATATTTGACCAAACTGTGCATTTCAGCTCTGGAACAGCATTTGAAGCGTATGGAAATCATTAAGGCTGCACCATTCTACACTTTATGTTTTCAAACAAATTTCTCCTTCAAAATTATTTGAGAAGTAAAACAAGTGATGTTTGAGTTGGTTTGGTTTGAAGTGATTCCATGGAAAGCATATTTGTCCAAACTGTGCATTTCAGCTCATGAACAGCATTTTAAGAGCAGATAAATCATGAGGTCTGTATTAACATGAACATAATGTTGACACACAAATGTCATCTTCAGAATGATTTGAGAAGTGATTAATATGATGTTTAATGATGTTTAACGTGCAACGGCTTAAAGGAATTGCATGCATAACATATTTGACCAAATTGTGCATTTCAGCTCCGGACCACCATTTTAATAGCAGAAAAATCATGACAGCTGTTTTGACATGAACATAATGTTGACACACAAATTTCTTCTCCAGAATGATTTGAGAAGTGATAAATATGAAGGCCAATGATGTTTAACGTGGTTGGGCGTGAATGAACGACATGGACAGCATATTTGACCAAACTGTGCATTTCAGCTTAGGAAAAGCATTTTCAGAGCAGAAAATTGATGACAGATGTATTAACATGAAAATAATGTTGACACACAAATTTCTTCTTCAGAATGATTCGAGAAGTGATAAATATGATGTTTAATGATGTTTAACGTGCAACGGCTTGAAGGAATTGCATGCATAACATATTTGACCAAATTGTGTATTTCAGCTCCGGACCACCATTTTAATAGCAGAAAAATCATGACAGCTGTTTTGACATGAACATAATGTTGACACACAAATTTCTTCTCCAGAATGATTTGAGAAGTGATAAATATGAAGGCCAATGATGTTTAACGTGGTTGGGCGTGAATGAATGACATGGACAGCATATTTGCACAAACTGTGCACTTCAGCTCTGGAACAGCATTTGAAGCGTATAGAAATCATTAAGGCTGCACGATTCTACACTTTATGTTTTCAAACAAATTTCTTGTTCAACTGATTTGAGAAGTGAAAATATGAAGGCCAATGATGTTTAAGGTGTTCTGGATTGAAGGAATGGCACGGACAGCATATTTGACCAAACTGTGCATTTCAGCTCTGGAACAGCATTTGAAGCGTATGGAAATCATTAAGGCTGCACGATTCTACACTTTATGTTTTCAAACAAATTTTTTCTTCAAACTGATTTGAGAAGTGATAAATATGAAGGCCAATGATGTTTAAGGTGTTCTGGAATTGAAGGAATTGCACGGACAGCATATTTGACCAAACTGTGCATTTCAGCTCAGGAACAGCATTTTGAGCACAGACAAATTATCAGGGCTGGATTAAGGTGAACTTCATGTTGACACACAAATAACTTCTTCAGAATGACTTGAAATGTGATAAATATGAAGGCAAATGGTGTTTGAGCTGACTTGGTTTGAAGGAATTGCATGGACAGCATATTTGACCAAACTGTGCATTTCAGCTCAGGAACAGCATTTTGAGCACAGACAAATTATCAGGGCTGGATTAACGTGAACGTCATGTTGACACACAAATGACTTCTTCAGAATGACTTGAAATGTGATAAATATGAAGGCAAATGATGTTCAAGGTGTTCTGGTTTGACGGGATGCATTGACAGTGTATTTTACCAAACTGTGCATTTCAGCTCAGGAACAGCATTTTTTAGTACAGACAAATTATCAGGGCTGTATTAACGTGAAGTTCATGTTGACACACAAATTACTTCTTCAGAATGACTTGAAATGCGATAAATATGAAGGCAAATGATGTTAAAGGTGTTCTGGTTTGAAGGAATTGCATATTTCAGCAATCTGTGCATTTAAGACCAGGACCAGCATTTGAAGCTGAGAAAAATCATCAGGGTTGCATTAACGTGAAGTTCATGTTGACACACAACGATTTTCTTCAGATTGACTTGAAATGTGATAAATATGAAGATGTTTAAGGTGTTCTGGTTTATAAAGGAATGCATGGAGAATACATTTGACCAAACTGAGAATTTCAGCTCAGGAACAGCATTTGAAGCTGAGAAAACTCATCAGGGCTGTATAAACATGAAGTTCATGTTGACACACATTACTTCTTCAGAAAGATTGAAATGCGATAAATATGAAGACAAATGATGTCAAAAGTGTTTGTTTGAAGAAATTGCATGGACAGCATATTTGACCAAACTGTGCATATGAGCTCAGGAACAGCATTTGAAGCTCAGAAAATCATCAGGGCTGCAATTACGTGAAGTTCATGTTGACAAAAATTTTCTTCAGAATGACTTGAAATGCGAGAAATATGAAGTCAAATGATGTTCAAGGTGTTCTGGTTGAAGGATGCATTTACAGTGCATTTGACCAAACTGTGCTTTCAGCTCAGGAACAGCATTTTAAGCACAGACAAATTATCAGGGCTGGATTAACGTGAACTTCATGTTGACACACAAATTACTTCTTCAGAATGACTTGAAATGTGATAAATATGAAGGCAAATGATGTTAGTGTTTTTGTTTGAAGGAATTGCATGGACAGCATATTTGACCAAACTGTGCATTTCAGCTCAGGAACAGCATTTTGAACAGACAAATCATCAGGGCTGGATTTAATGTGAACTTCATGTTGACAAAATATTCTTCAGAATGACTTGAAATGCGATAAATATGAAGGCAATGATGTCAAGGTGTTCTGGATTGAAGGATGCATTTACAGTGTATTTGACCAAACTGTGCATTTCAGCTCACGAACAGCATTTTAACTACAGACAAAGTATCAGGGTGTATTAACTGAAGTTCATGTTGACACAAATTACTTCTTCAGAATGACTTGAAGTAAAATATGAATGCAAATGATGTTTGAGTTACTTGGTTCGAAGGAATTGCATGGACAGCATATTAAAAAACTGTGCATTTCAGCTCAGAACAGCATTTTAAGCACAGACAAATTATCAGGGCTGGATTAACGTGAACTTCATGTTGACACACAAATGACTTCTCTTCAGAATGACTTGAAATGTGATAAATATGAAGGCAAATGATGTTTAGCTGACTTGGTTTGAAGAATTGCATGGACAGCATATTTGACCAAAGTTTGCATTTCAGCTCAGGAACAGCATTTTGAGCACAGACAATTTATCAGGTGTGTATTAACGTGAAGTTCATGTTGACACACAAATTACTTCTTCAGAATGACGTGAAATGATAAATATGAAGGCAAATGATGTTCAAGGTGTTCTGGTTTGAAGGAATTGCATATTTCAGCAAACTGTGCATTTAGCCATGACCAGCATTTGAAGCTGAGAAAATCATCAGGGCTGTATAAACGTGAAGTTCATGTTGACAAAATATTTTTTCTTCAGAATGACTTGAAATGCGAGAAATACGAAGTCAATGATGTTTAAGGTGTTCTGGTTGAAGGGTTACATTTACAGTGTATTTGACCAAACTGTGCATTTCCGCTCAGGAACAACATTTTAAGGACAGACAAATTATCAGGGCTGTATTAACGTGAAGTTCATGTTGACACACAAATTACTTCTTCAGAATGACTTGAAATGAAATAAATATGAAGGCAATGATGTTTAAGGTGTTCTGGTTTGAAGGAATTGCATATTTCAGCAACTGTGCATTTAGACCAGGACAGCATTTGAAGCTGAGAAAATCATCAGGACTGCATTAACGTGAAGTTCATGTTGACACACAACGATTTTCTTCAGATTGACTTGAAATGTGATAAATATGAAGATGTTAAAGGTGTTCTGGTTATAAAGGAATGCATGGAGAATACATTTGACCAAACTGAGAATTTCAGCTCAGGAACAGCATTTGAAGCTGAGAAAATTCATCAGGACTGCTTTAACGTGAAGTTCATGTTGACACACAAATTACTTCTTCAGAATGACTTGAAATGAAATAAATATGAAGGCAAATGATGTTCAAGGTGTTTGGTTTGAAGGATACATTTACAGCATATTTGACCAAACTGTGCATTTCAGCTCAGGAACAGCATTGTAAGCACAGACAAATTATCAGGGCTGTATTAACGTGAAGTTCATGTTGACACACAAATTACTTCTTCAGAATGACTTGATAGTTTTAAAATATGAATGCAAATGATGTTTGAGCTGACTTGGTTAGAAGCAATTGCATGGACAGCATATTAGACCAAACTGTGCATTTCAGCTCAGGAACAGCATTTTGAGCACAGACAAATTAGGGCTGTATTAACGTGAAGTTCATGTTGACACACAAATTACTTCTTCAGAATGACTTGAAATGCGATAAATATGAAGGCAAATGATGTTAACATTGATTTGTTTGAAGGAATCGCATGGACAGCATATTTGACCAAACTGTGCATATGAGCTCAGGAACAGCATTTGAAGCTGAGAAAATCATCAGGGCTGTATTACGTGAAGTTCATGTTGACACACAAATTACGTCTTCAGAATGACTTGAAATGCGAGAAAATGAAGTCAAATGATGCTCAAGGTGTTCTGGATAAAAGGGATGCATTTACAGTGTATTTGACCAAACTGTGCATTTCAGCTCAGGAACAGCATTTTGAGCACAGACAAATTATCAGGGCTGGATTAACGTGAACTTCATGTTGACACACAAATGACTTCTTCAGAATGACTTGAAATGTGATAAATATGAAGGCAAATGATGTTTGAGCTGACTTGGTTTGAAGCAATTGCATGGACAGCATATGACCAAACTGTGCATTTCAGCTCAGGAACAGCATTTTGAGCACAGACAAATTATCAGGCTGTATTAACGTGAAGTTCATGTTGACACACAAATTACTTATTCAGAATGACTTGAAATGCGATAAATATGAAGGCAAATGATACTTAAAAGTGTTTTGTTTGAAGTAATTGCATGGACAATATTTGATCAAACTGTGCATATGAGCTCAGGAACAGCATTTGAAGCTGAGAAAAATCATCAGGCTGCAATCACGTGAAGTTCATGTTGACACACAAATTACTTCTTCAGAAAGATTCGAAATGCGATAAATATGAAGGCAAATGATGTCAAAAGTGTTTTTGTTTGAAGGAATCGCATGGACAGTATATTTGACCTGTGCATATGAGCTCAGGAACAGCATTTGAAGCTCGGAAAACTCATCAGGGCTGCTTTAAAGTGAAGTTCATGTTGATAAAATATTTTTTTCTTCAGAATGACTTGAAATGCGAGAAATATGAAGTCAAATGATGCTCAAGGTGTTCTGGATTGAAGGGATGCATTTACAGTGTATTTGACCAAACTGTGCATTTCAGCTCACGAACAGCATTTTAACCACAGACAAAGTATCAGGGCTGTATTAACGTGAAGTTCATGTTGACACACAAATTACTTCTTCAGAATGACTTGATAGTTTTAAAATATGAATGCAAATGATGTTTGAGCTGACTTGGTTTGAAGGAATTGCATGGACAGCATATTTGACCAAACTGTGCATTTCAGCTCAGGAACAGCATTTTGAGCACAGACAAATCATCAGGGCTGGATTAATGTGAACTTCATGTTGACACACAAATAACTTCTTCAGAATGACTTGAAATGTGATAAATATGAAGGCCAATGATGTTTAAGGTGTTCTGGATTGAAGGAATTGCACGGACAGCATATTTTACCAAACTGTGCATTTCAGCTCTGGAACAGCATTTGAAGCGTATGGAAATCATTAAGGCTGCACGATTCTATACTTTATGTTTTCAACAAATTTCTTCTTCAAAATTGTTTGAGAAGTAAAACAAGTGATGTTTGAGTTGGTTTGGTTTGAAGTGATTCGATGGAAAGCATATTTGTAAAAACTGTGCATTTCAGCTCATGAACAACATTTTAAGAGCAGATAAATCATGAGGTCTGTATTAACATGAACATAATGTTGACACACAAATGTCATCTTCAGAATGATTTGAGAAGTGATTAATATGAAGGCCAATGATGTTTAAGGTGTTCTATATTGAAGGAATGGCACGGACAGCATATTTGACCAAACTGTGCATTTCAGCTCTGGAACAGCATTTGAAGCGTATGGAAATCATTAAGGCTGCACCATTCTACACTTTATGTTTTCAAACAAATTTCTCCTTCAAAATTATTTGAGAAGTAAAACAAGTGATGTTTGAGTTGGTTTTGGTTTGAAGTGATTCCATGGAAAGCATATTTGTCCAAACTGTGCATTTCAGCTCATGAACAGCATTTTAAGAGCAGATAAATCATGAGGTCTGTATTAACATGAACATAATGTTGACACACAAATGTCATCTTCAGAATGATTTGAGAAGTGATTAATATATGTTTAATGATGTTTAACGTGCAACGGCTTAAAGGAATTGCATGCATAACATATTTGACCAAATTGTGCATTTCAGCTCCGGACCACCATTTTAATAGCAGAAAAATCATGACAGCTGTTTTGACATGAACATAATGTTGACACACAAATTTCTTCTCCAGAATGATTGAGAAGTGATAAATATGAAGGCCAATGATGTTTAACGTGGTTGGGCGTGATGAACGACATGGACAGCATATTTGACCAAACTGTGCATTTCAGCTTAGGAAAAGCATTTTCAGAGCAGAAAATTGATGACAGATGTATTAACATGAAAATAATGTTGACACACAAATTTCTTCTTCAGAATGATTCGAGAAGTGATAAATATGATGTTTAATGATGTTTAACGTGGGGGCGTGAATGAATGACATGGACAGCATATTTGCACCAAACTGTGCACTTCAGCTCTGGAACAGCATTTGAATAGCAAAAATCATTCAAGGCTGTTTACATGAACTATGTTTCAAACAAATTTCTTGTTCAGAATGATTTGAGAAGTGAAAATATGAAGGCCAATGATGTTTAAGGTGTTTGGATTGAAGGAATGACGGACAGCATATTTGACCAAACTGTGCATTTCAGCTCTGGAACAGCATTTGAAGCGTATGGAAATCATTAAGGCTGCACGATTCTACACTTTATGTTTTCAACAAATTTTTTTCAAACTGATTTGAGAAGTGATAAATATGAAGGCCAATGATGTTTAAGGTGTTCTGGAATTGAAGGAATGCACGGACAGCATATTTGACCAAACTGTGCATTTCAGCTCAGGAACAGCATTTGAAGCACAGAATCATTAAGGCTGGAATTGAACTTCATGTTGCAAACAAATTTCTTCTTCAGAAACTTGAAATGTTAGAATATAAGGCAAATGGTGTTTGAGCTGACTTGGTTTGAAGGAATTGCATGGACAGCATATTTGACCAAACTGTGCATTTCAGCTCAGGAACAGCATTTTGAGCACAGACAAATTATCAGGGCTGGATTAACGTGAACGTCATGTTGACACACAAATGACTTCAGAATGACTTGAAATGTGATAAATATGAAGGCAAATGATGTTTAAACTGACGGTTTGAAGGAATTGCATGCAGCATATTTGACCAAACTGTGCATTTTCAGCTCAGGAACAGCATTTTTACTAGCCTCTAAAAATGTGATGAAGGTACTGGCTTACGTGTATACCGTTGATCTTAATGTTGACAACATCGTTATTTTTCGAAATTGTCTTTCTTCGAGAAATACTTAGAGAATGTGAGTAATTAGAGCTGAAGTCAAATGATGTTTCAAGTTGATTTGGTTTTGAAGGAATTGCAAGGACAACATATTTTAACCAAAAGTGCATTTCAGTTCTTCGTAGGAAGCAGCATTTTTTGTAGTCCTCTAAAAATTTGAAGGCTGCAGTAAACATAATACTGTCATGTTTCAAACAAAGGTCTCCAGAATGAACTTGAAGATTTGTATTAAAATCTGAGGGCAAATGATGTGTCATGTTTTTGATTTGGTTTGACGGACATTGGGGCGGGACAAGTAGGGTGCAAATCAAAATGAATTATGGTTAATGGTGTGTGTATTGGTTACATATGTGTGTATGATCAGGAGATGAATAAGGCATGGTATAATTGCAAGAGTTGCAATCGACTGGCACTCAAGTGATTGCAGGTTTGATGTACATTGCTTTTCAGTTTTTATGTAGAAATGTGGTAGCTGTTGTGACCAGTGTGAGTCTATATCGTTGAGTCAATCTTGAGTCGTACAGTATAGTGGTTGTGTGTATTAGGGCAGATGACAGTGATATTTAATGGATATGGAAGTACAGAGACACAGTATTCGGATAGATTTAGACATGGTGTTAAGTGCCTGCCAGAGTTCTTGTGAGGATGACGTTGTTTTTTCTTGAACTTTGATCAACAGGAGAAGACCGAACTCCTGCTGATTAGAAGAGTTCCAGTCGGGTCTGGCAGTTTTTACTGAGGGGAGAAAAGAGGAAAGGGCATATGCTACACCAAAGAAGCTGCGCGTCACTCCAGAGACGGGAGAGTCAGGGACTGCTCGCACCTAGCAGCTCGTCAGTCTGGGGACTTTGTAATCTTTCACACTGCCGTTCCAGGCTTCTGCTATCAAAGAATCAAGCTGCTGCGATCCAGGATTGGTTTTTTGGACAATTTTCCGCTCCCCTTGCTGAGGAAGGACAGCTGTTTTGGACTGAAAGAGACCTTTGTAGCAGAGTCTCTCAGAGCACTGCAGAAGTTCGATCGCAGATGCAGGTTAATGGACTCTGGAAGTGGGCAGCTAAGGCGCAAGGTGTTTTGTCCTCTCGCGTCTCCTAAATTAGGTTAGTCAAATTAAGAGAGATTTCTTAGAAAAGTCTCAGTTTTTATTAGTGTTATTAGTATTGATTGATTAAGCTTTGAGTTATGGATTGGATATATCTGCCTAAACTGTTGAGCTGAATGCTATTGCCCTTGCTGAATTTATTAAAACAGAAATGCTATATTTGCATTTATAAAAGGAGAGGATTTTATGTATCCTGTAAACTCATTTTACGTGCTTATGCTCCGTTAAATTCCATATAGTCCAAAACCCCTCTAAGTTAAGAGTAATTGGTGTAGGGGCGTCTAAAGGTTTCCTTAGTTTGTTGTTATGTCGCTTGATAGCAGTTATATTTTCTATGTTCCTAACGCTTCGCTTGTGGGTAGAACCACCTGATCTGTTTTTGTGAAATCACTCGAAGTGCAACCAGACAGTATAGGATGGAAGCTGTGCGTTAAGCAGAGTCGTGACTGGATATCAGGTTGAGCTGCTGCTACTTAGGGCGGGGTTGGTACATTCAGATGTATAGAGGGAGTATCTAACGTTTGGAAGTAGACAGTAGAGAACGCGTAAGGCGAGTATATTTCTCGACACCATGCTTCATTATTGCTGCTGAATTTCCTGTTATGGTGAATCACTAATAGGCAGATTGGAATTCTGACCCTAGAGGACGGAGAGTCGTAGGTTCTGAATTATCCTGTAGAGCAGAAGGTATTGAATCCAAAATTCAAGTAGCAGGTCCAGTCCTGAGTAAAATGTATTTAAATGCAAGCAAGGTTCCAATATAACATCATATAAAGTCTAACTTCAATTCGTGCGGATAATATGATGTGTAACCCTAGAAGTTTTATTAGTGGTGTGCATGTAAGTCAATAACTGACCAGTCAAAGTTGGCCAATATGAGTTAGTATGGTTCAAAACATTTC
>NW_026131351.1:0-50853 GCF_021347895.1 Acanthochromis polyacanthus
AAAGGCTGGTACTCATCTCCTATTACTCTAAGTAAAGCTTTTGTTCATTTTAATATTACAGAATATGGTCAGGTGGTAATAAACATTTTTAAGTTAACATGCACTGTTTTTATTATATTGGATCAGTTCTCTATAGCTGATGTGCAACAAGAATATCAAGTTGAGTTAATGTGCATTTTAATTTACTTTTGCACCTAATCTTACCAATAGCAGTAATCTAGAGCCAAGATGGATCCTATTCTGTCCTGCTGAGCTTGTTGGTGGATGCAGCTGTAACGTCTGCAGCATTAGAGCTGCTGGTGCTCTGGCTGAAACTAACTTCACTGCCGTGCCGTGCACTGCCAAGGCATGCTTTGTTTTTAAAAAGTCTTCAAAATGCACACTCTTTTTAGAGCCACAAACTGTAAAAATGGAAAGAGTGGTTCAACTTTCCGACTGTTTGTAATAAATGCCATCAGTTTTGTGTGGTTACATAGAGAAAACCAGTTGAAAATAAGCTTAAAATTGTCAGATTTCATTGTAGTCACTTTCTTTAAAACGTCAAATTTAAAAATTCACCAAAAATAACGATGGAAATTGTGAAAAAAGAAACCCAAAGATTCTCTGCTCTGCACAGCAACTGAGAAGCCACGACTGACTCAGGGCAGATGTGAGCATCAACCATGTGACCAGAATCCAGACACTTTTGGGGTGAACCTTTCAGTTCATTTTCAATCAATTTTATTCACCAGTTCAAATGTGTGATCTCAAGAGACTTCACTTAGAAAAGTAAAGACAAAATTATAGAGAGAAATCCAACAAATCCAGTTTCCTTTGGATTCCCTGTCTGAGCAAGCACTTGGCGACAGTGGGGAGGTAAAACTCCCTTTTTCAGGAAGAACCCTCCGGCAGAACCAGGCTCAGACAAGGCGGCCATCTGCCTCGACCGGTTGGGGTGAGGGGAAAGGGGGATAATAGATAGAGAGAATATGATAGTAGATAGAAAACAAACTCATGAGATCAAAACACAAGAGAACAATCAACCCAGCGAAGGATACTGAGGTCATGATGACTGACAGCAAGAATGAGGCTTTTCTTGTTGTCCTGTGTGGTGAACAACACCCTGGATTCATATATGGATTTTGATATTCTTCACCACATTCCTCAGGACCTTCTCCAGTGAGTGGCGATCTTTTTCCGCCACATTTTTCTGCCACAGCTTCATGAAGTCCCTGTGGAGGGCCAGTTTCTGAAGGATGGCACGTCCATGAGGCCTGTACAGATGCATGTTTCTTATTTAACACTTTAGTGAGTAAACACAAGACTGAACAAAGAGGAGACACAAACCAGAAAGCAGCAAGTCTGACCTCAGTGAGCTACAGTGATAACTGACCTGACTTCAGCAGCAGCATCCAGAGACATCTTACTGACAGCAGTGAGGAAGCGCTGGGTGAAGCTCTGCCTTGCTGTCAGGACTTTAGTCGCTCCCAGTCTGTCAGCCAGCAGGTGGAGCAGACGAGCAGTGCTGGCTCTTACTGCAGGGCTCAGGTGGCTGACGAAGGACAAACACAACCAAATTCACTATGTGATGACGATTTGACTTCTTTTGATTGCTGGTGCTACTACACTTGTTCATAAACCATCATCCTCCACTGTGCTCTTACCTCTGCCCTGTATTCAGCAGAACAGGCAGCACTCGACCAGGGCTGCAATTCTGCACCAGAGCCTCCAAGGCCTCACTGGCCTGCTGCTGGAGAAAGGCATTTCCACACGCCTGTGAGATTTTCAGCAGCAGAGCCTGACCTGTCCAATTTGCCTCAGTGTCCATGCCCTTCTGTAGGTGGACATAAAGACAGCGGATGGTGTCCATGGCTGCACAAGCCACTGAGGGGCGTAGGTTTTTAACCTAGAGACCAAGAATGAACAGCAGTCAGTAATCATACTTGTAACACAATGGACTGATGTGCCGTGGACTCTTACAGACACATGTGGACAAAGACGAGCAGCAGGAAAAGAGACAGAGTGGAAAATGTTTTCAGTACCTCTTCTATCACAACCAGACAGACTTCATGCAGTTTCGGCATTAGTGTGTCTGGGTGGTGTTGCGCCAGAGCTGGGATGCATCGCAGCCCTTTAACCTTCGTCATCCTGTGTTGGAAAAAAAAAAAACAGTTACTCATGTGTCCGACACTTTGAAGCTCCAGCACGTTCAGTGTCCATTACTGAGCTGTGTAAAGTAGCTGCTGGCAGTTTGTCAAGTCACTGGACCAATTAAAGAACCAAACTCAGATCAGAGCTCTTTGACAATAAACCGTTTTGTTGTAGCCGACACACCTTAACACGGTTAAAGTAAAAGTTGCTGTCACTGCAGGCAGAAATGTGTCTGCTGTCTGCAGTTAGAATCTTACCAGTCATCTGAGCTGAGCTGTTTGAAGCACAGAGACAGACTCTCTGCAGGGTTAGAGAGCGGCTGCAGATCGTCCTGATTCTGACTTTCTGCTGTCTGGAAGCTGCAGGTAACATCTGTCCTCTGGTCCCTGCTGACTGTCTTTGCAGGCCGCACAGACCTCCCATGAGTTGCTCTCTTCTTTGGTAGGGAGGGTTTTGGAGGAGGAGCTGGAGTGAGAGGTGCTACTACAGGTTTCCTTGTAGCTGGTGCTGGTGGTCGTGGCAACAGGGCAGCAGAGTTACCCTGTAGTTTCTTGACTTTTTCTGCGACCGCCTCCATATGATGTTGAGCCGTCGTCAGGAGTCTGCGTCCACCAGCTACTTCTTTATCTGTTTAAATTAAGCCAATTACGCATTTTGTTTGTTTACATCTGAGAATGGACAAAGAATAAAACGGTACAAACTAAAAGAAAAAGAAATGTATGTTTGTCACTAAGTCAACTGACATTTTAGTGACAAGCAATATGTAATCACTGGTATCAAAACTGTAAAAGTGTCTGTCTTGCACAGTGAAGGCTTTTAGTTTCTGTACTGTAAGTACATATACATCAGTAATTGTAGTTAAAGCAAGAATTTGAAGGTATTAATCAAGGTGTAATAAGGTTTTTCAACTGGTATTTCTACTTGTCCTAAAATAATCCATCAACAATATGGACTAAAATCTGGTTAGAAAACACATTTAGGTCGTTTGAGACTCAGTTGTAGCCTTAAATGTCTTCAGCTGTGTCGTTGTGACTTTCAGTTTGTCTAATGATGAACTGACCTGGTCCCCTGAGCTTCGTCGTCATCACAGAGAGACGGTTTGCTCTTGTTTTGGGTAGAGGAGCTGATGGTGGTGGGGGAGGGGATGGGGTGTAGATGAGCGGGATGTTCTTCAGCTCACGGGGAGTGTGAGCATCCACCATGCTGAGGGAGTCCTCAGAGCTCACAGAAGCTGATGGGCTGGAGATGTGGTCTCTGCCTGGATTCAGCTGGTACCCCTCCCCGTACAGGGTGTCTGGACTCCTCTGACATCTCTTCATCTCCTCTGTGTCCTCCTTCATCAAATTAGGAAGACTGACTGATGAAGCGGGTCTCATCCTCCTTCGTTGGAGCGGTGATGCAGGCCTGCATCTGAGAGCATCTGGGGGTGGAGGTGAAGGGAGGGGGTCCTGTTGGCTGCAGAGTCCCAGCCTCCGCAGCACAGAGTTGGTTCGTGCTAACTCTGCAGCACGCAGCCTCTGTGTTTGAAGGAGGAAAGCCTCCTTCTTAGCCTCATCCAAGTCCACAATTCTGGACTGGCTATTGACTCCAGGACACGCTGTACTCTGTGATTTAAAAAAAAAGATTAATTTCAAGTGTGAACTTAATTGAGGTTAAATATTATGACAGGATTTTGCTACTGGTTTGACTTGAGCTTGTTCAACAAGCTGAATTCTCAGCTTTAAGGGCAAATGTTACACTGTCACACTCGTTCCAACACAACACAGTTGAAATGCTTATCAGAGGATGTAAGAATCCCTGAATTAATTCAATATGAACTTCACATTTCTATTGCTGTTGGGTTTATTCAATGCTCATTTACTGTTTCATGCTCTCCGTCATAGTGGCGAGCTGCATGCTTTCATGGTTCAATCTATAACTATATGTTAGACGCAGAACCTGAAACAAAAACTGATAGAAAGCTATTTATTTTGCTTTGTATAAATGTAAGATGTGCCATTGTTATTCTACAGGATTTTATCTATAATGTCACATAAATTATAATACATTTCCCATTCGGCACCATTCGGGCTCCTTTGTAGCCACGTGCTCTTCAGTGTTGTTTTCAACACATTCCAGCACTGTTCCATAGCTTCCACCTACCAGTTCTTGTCACCAACGTGTAGTCTGTTGGGTCTCTGAAACGCTGCCCTTGTGGTACTTCCCCTCGGAGGAAGATGATGTGGATGAACTTTGAATGTTCATTTTTATCTTCTCACAGAAGACTGAAGGTGAAACAGACACAAAAGAGAGCCACAATCTATGGATGTCTTGTTAAACCATTGGGTCATCTACCACACTGTTGTGATCTCACTTTTCTATCATATTTGCTAAATAGTGAACCAATTATCATAAAACAACAGCACTGAGTGTTACAACCTGTTCTGACTCACGGATTTCATTACAAATTGGACAGAGTTGTAGAAAAATAGACTTTAAACTTCCTCTGAATGTTTCCTCTGGTGTTTGCTTCATCAAGCAGAGCAGTGAAGTCACTTACCTCAAAAATGTTGGCTCTTTGGATTTGATGAAAGGTTGATGAGTTTTTATCTCGATGTCCTGCTAATTTCAAGTAGTCCTGTTGTCCTCCTGAAATCCGTAAGACACTGTCCCCAACTGTCTGCACACTGACACTTATATGCAGCATGAATTCAGAAATGTCCATTCTGAACTATTTTTAGGGGTGTTCATTCTGCATAGAAACCATTGCATATCTTGACAACGGTACTTCAGAATCATGCTCAAACTTGGTAAGGGGTATTGCAGGGTCCTGAGAAGTGCAGTGGGGAGTTTGAATCAGATGGATGAATGGTGGCGGATTTTCAATGCAATGAAATCAAGGTAATCACATTCTGACAGCAGTCTGAGCACTACTTCGTTTAAATGTAAACAAAGCAGCAGTTATTTTTTAAACTTTTAACTGTCATATTTACTGTACAGAAAGCACACAGTGGATGGGTTTGGGTTCATGTCAAATGCTGAAACACTGGTGTACTCATTTTATATGAGGAATATGGCTTTCCAAAGGGAAAAAAAAATGTTTTCTTGTCTCAACTTGGAGTTAGTTGAGCTTTTGCAGAAAACATGTTGGGGGTAAATTATGTTGAAGTACAATTTAAAATGTTACATCTCATATAATGTAAGATCTGTCTCCATTTGTTCATGTATGACCTGATGGGCTGAAAAGTCCTTCTGTGGATCTTCATCTGCCACCTGACGTATGAACTGGCCCTTCTTTCTCCTACAGCTCTCTCCAAATCCTTCAGAGAAGCTGAAGTCCTGTCTGTCTTCCACTAGTCTCAAAATTAAAATGTCACATCATTTTGGTTCTAACATGTAAAAATACCAAATAAAAGTAATAATGTCATTATTTACCAATAATCAAATTTGCCTTCATCACAAAATACATCATCCAGGCGGTACTGGTGTGAAGCAATCCAGCACCGCCGAGAAAGGCGTGAAGTGAGCAAGCGCTCGTATTTAGGGGAGCCTGTGCATACTTCACATTACGGTAATATGGAACTGCGGGAAATCTGCCAGTTTCCAACAGACTCATTCCACCTCACTCTTGAAGTAGACCAGTCCAGGAAAGACCCCCACTCAATTTGGGGTCATTCTGATGTGTCATTTCAAAAATAAAATGCCTTTAAAATCTTCATATCTATAGTATATTATTGCAAATTATAATTCATATTACAGGAAATCTGCTAGTTTCCACAGACTCATAAAAGACAAAAGATGAATGTGTTAACAATCTACCAGAAGGATAATGACAAAAATTGGTGTTGAACGCTCTGCTTTTAATTTCAATTTTCTCAGTTAAAATGCGTAGATAAAAACATTCCTTAAGTTCTTTGTATCACAGCATATCAATAAGAAACTCATTACAGTTTTCAATGATTTTGAATGTCTTTTATGAGTGTAGTTAGTATTTAGATCAGTGTATATGCTGTATTTACCATATCGGAGCTAGAAAATTGTATTGATGTACCTATTAAAAACCATGGATATCTCACATAAAGCTGCCCCTTGTGCATGTCTATCATACAGGAATGGTTACTAGGTATTGTCCTTAACAAAAATGCATATGAGAATTTGCCCCCCCAAGTGGTACCGATGACCCCAATTTTAGCCACTTGGCTCATGGACTAATATGCTACATGTATAACTCTACCAGCCCATCTATTCCGTATACGTTTTACATCCGGGGTTGTCAGGTGGGTTTCTTGAAGGAAAATTATCTTGGACTTAAGCTCTTTAATTCTAGTCATGACCTGTTTTAGTTTCGTAACATTTTTTAGTCCCCTAACATTCCAGCTGGTGATTTTAAAGTCATAGTTTCTTTGTGCACCTGCCTGCTCCATATTTCTTAAAGGTAACATAGACAGGATAAATAGAAAACACTGCTGTTGTGCTGAGCACACGAAACGTAAATAGAAAAGAAACAATTAAAACATACATAATAATACACATATTGAACTATAAGTTCCCCTCGCTCCCTTACTCAGTAAAAACAACTGAGGGGCTTGTGCTGATCCACTCTTCTGGGGAGCAGCTAAACTATGGAAGCCTGCACCATTAAACATGTCACGTAATAAATGCTTCACCCTATTACTTCAACTCAAAAAAAGCCAACTGTTATCCGTCGTCATAAGTACTCATTCTTACATAACCTCCTCATAGAACTACTTAACAAAGAGAGGTGGTCACATCTACAGTATTTGAAGCTGCCAAGATGTATAAAGCAGAGATGAGAGGTAGACCGAGCAACAGGTGATCACCTCTAACAAGTACTTACATATATTAACTTCAATCAGTCTGTCAACGTCCATTACTCATCCTAAATGTAAAGGTGAACCATTCTTACCACTGCTTTAGTTAGGATCTCTATCAAGTCCTCGAGAAAAGTCCTCTGCTTCTTTAGGTGTTGAAAAGAGACGTACTGTCTCGTTGTGGAGGACCCTCATTCGGCATGGGTTGAACTGAAAACCGCGGATCATTCCTTTATCCGTGAATTTCTTCCTGACGGCGTTGAAGGCGCTGCGCTGTCTCACTGATTTCAGCTGAGAGATCCTGGGCGAAGAAAAGTTTGCTTCCTTCATGTATGATATCACGGTACCTGGTCAACTCACTCCCCGGTTAGGTTAGGGATAGGGTATTTCAGCTTTCAGTGTAAAAGGATATCATCCATGGAATTTCAGCTAGTTATAGGTAAGTAACCTAAGCATATGGGAGTGAGTTTTCTGGGGAGTGAGTTGACCAGTATCCGATATCACGCTGCTTAGCGGAGCGGAAAACCAACTCCCGGTCTTGAAAGCTGTGAGAAATCGGATCGGACCGCTCTGCCCTGGTCTGGTTTCAGCGGAGCTAGGGTGTGATGAGCTCGCTCTAGTACGAAGGATCTCCTGGTGCCCAGCTCCAGCCATTTCAGTAGCATGGATTGTATGAACTCCGTCAGCAGCTGGCCTCCATCTGCCTCCTCGCGGAGACCAAACAGTCGCAGATTCTTCCGTCGGCCGTGGTTCTCCAGGTCCTCAGCCTTGGTTTCCAGGTATGCAAGTCGCGTCATCGCGCTTCTCAGTTCCGTTGCGGTCTTTCCCAATTGTTCTTCGGTTGACCTTATCCGGTTTTCAGCCTCATCCACCCTTGTAGTGTTAGAAGCCACATTCTTTTTCACTTCTGATGTTTTGCTTTCTAAAGCTGGCCACCTTGTCGAAGCGGTCGTCAATAGAGCTCAGTCTGGAGGACAATCCTCCAAACTCTGAGCGGAGTAGCTTTAGCTCAGCTAGCACCGCCGCTATGTCCGCCATGTTGCTAGCAGCCTCCTCGTTGTTGGGCTTGTGGAGAGTTAGTTCTCTGTTTTTGCGGGCCGTTCTTGCGAGAGAAAATATCGCAGTCTTTGACTGTTGTCGTTTTGGACATGGTCCATAGAAGATTCGTATGACCAAATTAGGGTTTAAAGGATATTCGGTGCAGGATGGTACGGAGCATTAACGCTGAGCAGCCACCTCCTTCTGCGGCTCCGTAGCGCCCCCACCAGGGCAAAAGTTTTCCACATTTACCACCATTAACAAACACATTTATGGCAGATTCGTCCAGCTTTCTATTGGAGGGTTTATAAAGATAAACGACATGACAGCACAATGTGAAGACCAAATATCTTGATCCAACTCTGGTGGCTGGGTGCAGTATAAGTCAGAACAAACCTGTTTTCTCCAGCTGTACTGATGGAAATAGCATTTCAGTACAATTGTCAAGTAAATTTGAAAGTTTTAAAATATGAAAAAAATGTACAATAGAAAATGTAAGGTAGGTTTGCTTCCATCACCTGCTCTAAGGCGAATGAACTTGGCTCCATAGCGTTGTTAGAAGCTGTTGGAATTGGTAATGTCACATATAAACTGAATAGAAGTAGGCATAAACAAAAAACTTCAAAGAGGAAGAAGAAAGGAATCAAATTTTGCCCTTTTATGAGAAAAAAAAATGGAGATAAGTCTTCAGCAACCATTTTAAATCAAGAAAGTTGGAGTCATTCTTTTGTGTCACCTGGTATTGGAGATGTTTGAAGCCGTCAGGGCCGCCCAAGCCTTCAGTGGGCCCTAAGCGAAATGTACCTTGGGGGCCCCCCACAAACGACTTCAAGTGCAAATTCTGAATATATGTCAACAGTGTTTCCCCTTGGTTGAAATGGCTGTGAGGTGGTAGGTTGCGCTGGAGGCGCGAAGCAACTAGGGGGGTCCAGGGGCATGCCCCGCCCGTAGAAATGTTGAAAATCAAGATGCAAAATGGGGGCATTCTGGCACAATTTGGAGCACATTTTGTTGTATTTGTAGCCATTTCCAAAAACTAAATAATATAAAATTTTCATGTTTCTTTCTAAAAAAAATTAAGTGATAGGGAGAAAAATGACAATATAAACCACTTGTCCTTCGCGATCAAAAATGTCAAACTAAGTCCACGTCTGTTATTTTCTGGTCAGATTTCCACAAGCCATTCCAAAATGCCACATCAGTTCTTTTACAAATTTGAAAAGATGACAAAGGACTTGAATCTGGAATCAAGTGGTGACTTTTACTTTTTTTCTAAAAACAACTCCATGTTAGGTACCAAATTCCCGCTTCATTTTTATTTAAATAAAAGGTTATGTCATGACCTTCATTTACTTAAAATGTGAAAGAAAACTTCAACTCTGGGTGAACAACTGGTTTTCTGAAGGAGTTAGTTCTGTTTTCAAAACTGTTACCTTTTTGAACACAGAACTAGAATTTGAACACAAAATTTTGTTTGCCATTGAATGATGTAATTTCGGGCACTCTATAAATCATTTTATCAAAAGAAACTAGGAACTTTTATATTCCGTTGAAATCATTTTGTCTTGTTCGTAAGACGGGTTTTGTCGTGCTAAATGTTTTTAACGGGAGCCATTTTTTGGCAGTCACTGTCAATTCGTATCGCTGGTCAAGTAGTGATGGGCAGATGAGACCTCATCGTGTGTGTCACACTTTTCCCTCATTGTATCATTCATGTATCACGCAGTGTCGGTTTGACTAATTGGTGCCTCGAGTGGATTAAGAATGTACTGCAGCCAATGAACAATAAAGTTTGAACAATTGTGACGAATGAGCTTGACTGAAGGTAATGCAACTATTTTTTAAACTGTATGTCTAAAAATAAATACAAATAGACTTGAAAGTGTTTTTGTTTGATAGAGAAAGTAGGCCTACATGTGATAAATTGAATGCTATATTATCATTAAAATGTAGGCTTCAGTGCTTTGTGCCTGTTGTGACCACAGTCAATGTCAAGTGTTGTTTATAATTTTCTCAATAAACCCAGTTGTGTTACCATGCAGGAAATCATACTGGTAGTAATTTTTAAGCCCCAAAATTATAATTCATAGCATGTATTTCAGCAGTTTTTATGCTTTTACTTTACAGCAAATGCCTCTTTACTTTCACTTCACTGAATTACTTTTACATTTATTGGGGTAATTTTGACCCAATTTACTTTTACTCAAGTAATGTAATCAAGTTCTTTGATCATTACTGACTATGTTGATGTTGGAAGTTCATTTAGATGTTTTTTAAAAGTTTCTTTTATCTTTTAACAGAAATTACCTGTAAGGTTGCTTAGCTTACTTTTTATTACAAATGATTGTAAAACAGAGTATAAAAGTACAGATTGGCATGCCAGAAAAACATATTTTCATATTTGAAAAGGCACATGACATGTTTATATGGTTTTATAACATACATAAAAAAACAAGTTCTCTAGAACACTAAAATCTTTGCTTTCTTTTTGCTTTTTCTGCTCTCTTTCTCTTTTCATCTGTGTGTAATAATGAACCCGCAAATGTGAGTCGCGCTGTGTACGTTAAAGCCGTGTACAGAGAACGGAAGGATGGATATTGGTTGTTTGTTGGACAAATGTGTTTATATTTCCCGCTGTGGTAATCACATCTGAAAGTGGTTTATACCGGCGGATTCGTGAGAATTTAAGCTTTCCATCGGTGTATAATGTTTCTATCATCGAGTTGGCAGTGTTGTTCTATTTCGAAAAATGCTAATGTAAATATCAAAACGGCCCGCCCGCGGGCCGCTGAACCTTAACGGGTTTTAATTCCGGTTATGTTTAGAGTCGAGGATTTAGATCATTTTGGTTTAAGTGAAGGGATTTGTTATATATTAAAGGTTAGAAAATGTAATTGCAATTACCAAATATCCAACCGGAGGAGAAAAAGCCACCGTGGCAAACAAGACTCAGACTGAGCCCTAAACTTGATGCTCACAACATTTATCAAAACAAAAAAGTCATACAACCTACCTTTATCCTTGTTTTTCTTTTCCTGCTCCTCCAACCGTTTTCTCTTTCTTTTTTGTGCCCCTGAGAGGTACATTTTCTTGGACAGCAACATTTCTGTTTGCTTCTGTCCACCATTGAGCAATGACACTGTCACTCTAACTGTCACTGAACTTGAGCAGCCGCTAAGGTATTCTGCCGCAGGAGTAACTAGGTCCACTTATTGATACCATCGAAGGTTGACATACTTGGCAGCCTAGCTGGCATTAGAAAATTATACCAAAATTATTGTTGTACAACCCGGAACAATGGTTATTCATTGTTGTGTTTTTTTTTCTAAATTTTTTTACAATTACACTTGCTTTTTATTAAGGACTCTGGGGGGCCCCCTGGTGGTGGTGGGCCCTAAGCGACCGCTTAACTCGCTTATGCCTTGGGCCGGCTCTGGAAGCTGTCCAGAGATGAAGACAACAAAAGAAGTGGAAATTTTAGTTGAAATGTTCGCTGTATCAGAACTTACTCAAAAAAGCTGTATCCGTCTCTGATTCTACGCATCAGCTCTTCTTCAGAAAAATCAAAAAACACCTTGAGAATGTGTGAAAATGGCAACTTTTAAAAATGTTTTCTCAAATTTTGCTGTTTCCATTTTCTATTGTGACACTTCCAACATGAAAAAATGCATCACAGATGTGATTAATAATTCATATTGTGTTAGAATATGTGAATAATAATGTTAAAATAACACAATATTATGTTAAAAATGTTGCATATTAGTAAAATACATGATAAAGTTTGCTAATGATAACTGCTACTTCCATGTGGGAAATGAAAGTGTTTTTCTAATTATGATTTGACAGAACATGGTCTGGTGGTAATAAACATTTTATTATTAACATGATTTTGGTTTTTATCGTAAAGCACCTTGTGATTTTGTAGCTGTGAAACGTGCTCTAGAATTAAATTTTACTTACAGCAAAAGTAATTGCAGTTAAAATGCTCACTATATCAGAACTCATTTAAAAAAGCTCTTTCCAGCTGTCATTCTGTGCAACAACGCTTTCAAAAGAGTAAAAAAAAAAAAACACCTCTGGCAAGTGTAAAACGGCAATTTTTAAAATGTTTTCTCAAATTTTGCTGTTGAAATATATTTGAAAAACATATTATGTTAAAATATGCTGCGTATCAGTAAAATATATGACATTTACAAAGGCTGGTACTCATCTCCTATTACTCTAAGTAAAGCTTTTGTTCATTTTAATATTACAGAATATGGTCAGGTGGTAATAAACATTTTTAAGTTAACATGCACTGTTTTTATTATATTGGATCAGTTCTCTATAGCTGATGTGCAACAAGAATATCAAGTTGAGTTAATGTGCATTTTAATTTACTTTTGCACCTAATCTTACCAATAGCAGTAATCTAGAGCCAAGATGGATCCTATTCTGTCCTGCTGAGCTTGTTGGTGGATGCAGCTGTAACGTCTGCAGCATTAGAGCTGCTGGTGCTCTGGCTGAAACTAACTTCACTGCCGTGCCGTGCACTGCCAAGGCATGCTTTGTTTTTAAAAAGTCTTCAAAATGCACACTCTTTTTAGAGCCACAAACTGTAAAAATGGAAAGAGTGGTTCAACTTTCCGACTGTTTGTAATAAATGCCATCAGTTTTGTGTGGTTACATAGAGAAAACCAGTTGAAAATAAGCTTAAAATTGTCAGATTTCATTGTAGTCACTTTCTTTAAAACGTCAAATTTAAAAATTCACCAAAAATAACGATGGAAATTGTGAAAAAAGAAACCCAAAGATTCTCTGCTCTGCACAGCAACTGAGAAGCCACGACTGACTCAGGGCAGATGTGAGCATCAACCATGTGACCAGAATCCAGACACTTTTGGGGTGAACCTTTCAGTTCATTTTCAATCAATTTTATTCACCAGTTCAAATGTGTGATCTCAAGAGACTTCACTTAGAAAAGTAAAGACAAAATTATAGAGAGAAATCCAACAAATCCAGTTTCCTTTGGATTCCCTGTCTGAGCAAGCACTTGGCGACAGTGGGGAGGTAAAACTCCCTTTTTCAGGAAGAACCCTCCGGCAGAACCAGGCTCAGACAAGGCGGCCATCTGCCTCGACCGGTTGGGGTGAGGGGAAAGGGGGATAATAGATAGAGAGAATATGATAGTAGATAGAAAACAAACTCATGAGATCAAAACACAAGAGAACAATAAACCCAGCGAAGGATACTGAGGTCATGATGACTGACAGTAAGAATGAGGCTTTTCTTGTTGTCCTGTGTGGTGAACAACACCCTGGATTCATATATGGATTTTGATATTCTTCACCACATTCCTCAGGACCTTCTCCAGTGAGTGGCGATCTTTTTCCGCCACATTTTTCTGCCACAGCTTCATGAAGTCCCTGTGGAGGGCCAGTTTCTGAAGGATGGCACGTCCATGAGGCCTGTACAGATGCATGTTTCTTATTTAACACTTTAGTGAGTAAACACAAGACTGAACAAAGAGGAGACACAAACCAGAAAGCAGCAAGTCTGACCTCAGTGAGCTACAGTGATAACTGACCTGACTTCAGCAGCAGCATCCAGAGACATCTTACTGACAGCAGTGAGGAAGCGCTGGGTGAAGCTCTGCCTTGCTGTCAGGACTTTAGTCGCTCCCAGTCTGTCAGCCAGCAGGTGGAGCAGACGAGCAGTGCTGGCTCTTACTGCAGGGCTCAGGTGGCTGACGAAGGACAAACACAACCAAATTCACTATGTGATGACGATTTGACTTCTTTTGATTGCTGGTGCTACTACACTTGTTCATAAACCATCATCCTCCACTGTGCTCTTACCTCTGCCCTGTATTCAGCAGAACAGGCAGCACTCGACCAGGGCTGCAATTCTGCACCAGAGCCTCCAAGGCCTCACTGGCCTGCTGCTGGAGAAAGGCATTTCCACACGCCTGTGAGATTTTCAGCAGCAGAGCCTGACCTGTCCAATTTGCCTCAGTGTCCATGCCCTTCTGTAGGTGGACATAAAGACAGCGGATGGTGTCCATGGCTGCACAAGCCACTGAGGGGCGTAGGTTTTTAACCTAGAGACCAAGAATGAACAGCAGTCAGTAATCATACTTGTAACACAATGGACTGATGTGCCGTGGACTCTTACAGACACATGTGGACAAAGACGAGCAGCAGGAAAAGAGACAGAGTGGAAAATGTTTTCAGTACCTCTTCTATCACAACCAGACAGACTTCATGCAGTTTCGGCATTAGTGTGTCTGGGTGGTGTTGCGCCAGAGCTGGGATGCATCGCAGCCCTTTAACCTTCGTCATCCTGTGTTGGAAAAAAAAAAAACAGTTACTCATGTGTCCGACACTTTGAAGCTCCAGCACGTTCAGTGTCCATTACTGAGCTGTGTAAAGTAGCTGCTGGCAGTTTGTCAAGTCACTGGACCAATTAAAGAACCAAACTCAGATCAGAGCTCTTTGACAATAAACCGTTTTGTTGTAGCCGACACACCTTAACACGGTTAAAGTAAAAGTTGCTGTCACTGCAGGCAGAAATGTGTCTGCTGTCTGCAGTTAGAATCTTACCAGTCATCTGAGCTGAGCTGTTTGAAGCACAGAGACAGACTCTCTGCAGGGTTAGAGAGCGGCTGCAGATCGTCCTGATTCTGACTTTCTGCTGTCTGGAAGCTGCAGGTAACATCTGTCCTCTGGTCCCTGCTGACTGTCTTTGCAGGCCGCACAGACCTCCCATGAGTTGCTCTCTTCTTTGGTAGGGAGGGTTTTGGAGGAGGAGCTGGAGTGAGAGGTGCTACTACAGGTTTCCTTGTAGCTGGTGCTGGTGGTCGTGGCAACAGGGCAGCAGAGTTACCCTGTAGTTTCTTGACTTTTTCTGCGACCGCCTCCATATGATGTTGAGCCGTCGTCAGGAGTCTGCGTCCACCAGCTACTTCTTTATCTGTTTAAATTAAGCCAATTACGCATTTTGTTTGTTTACATCTGAGAACGGACAAAGAATAAAACGGTACAAACTAAAAGAAAAAGAAATGTATGTTTGTCACTAAGTCAACTGACATTTTAGTGACAAGCAATATGTAATCACTGGTATCAAAACTGTAAAAGTGTCTGTCTTGCACAGTGAAGGCTTTTAGTTTCTGTACTGTAAGTACATATACATCAGTAATTGTAGTTAAAGCAAGAATTTGAAGGTATTAATCAAGTTGTAATAAGGTTTTTCAACTGGTATTTCTACTTGTCCTAAAATAATCCATCAACAATAAGGACTTAAATCTGGTTAGAAAACACATTTAGGTCATTTGAGACTCAGTTGTAGCCTTAAATGTCTTCAGCTGTGTCGTTGTGACTTTCAGTTTGTCTAATGATGAACTGACCTGGTCCCCTGAGCTTCGTCGTCATCACAGAGAGACGGTTTGCTCTTGTTTTGGGTAGAGGAGCTGATGGTGGTGGGGGAGGGGATGGGGTGTAGATGAGCGGGATGTTCTTCAGCTCACGGGGAGTGTGAGCATCCACCATGCTGAGGGAGTCCTCAGAGCTCACAGAAGCTGATGGGCTGGAGATGTGGTCTCTGCCTGGATTCAGCTGGTACCCCTCCCCGTACAGGGTGTCTGGACTCCTCTGACATCTCTTCATCTCCTCTGTGTCCTCCTTCATCAAATTAGGAAGACTGACTGATGAAGCGGGTCTCATCCTCCTTCGTTGGAGCGGTGATGCAGGCCTGCATCTGAGAGCATCTGGGGGTGGAGGTGAAGGGAGGGGGTCCTGTTGGCTGCAGAGTCCCAGCCTCCGCAGCACAGAGTTGGTTCGTGCTAACTCTGCAGCACGCAGCCTCTGTGTTTGAAGGAGGAAAGCCTCCTTCTTAGCCTCATCCAAGTCCACAATTCTGGACTGGCTATTGACTCCAGGACACGCTGTACTCTGTGATTTAAAAAAAAAGATTAATTTCAAGTGTGAACTTAATTGAGGTTAAATATTATGACAGGATTTTGCTACTGGTTTGACTTGAGCTTGTTCAACAAGCTGAATTCTCAGCTTTAAGGGCAAATGTTACACTGTCACACTCGTTCCAACACAACACAGTTGAAATGCTTATCAGAGGATGTAAGAATCCCTGAATTAATTCAATATGAACTTCACATTTCTATTGCTGTTGGGTTTATTCAATGCTCATTTACTGTTTCATGCTCTCCGTCATAGTGGCGAGCTGCATGCTTTCATGGTTCAATCTATAACTATATGTTAGACGCAGAACCTGAAACAAAAACTGATAGAAAGCTATTTATTTTGCTTTGTATAAATGTAAGATGTGCCATTGTTATTCTACAGGATTTTATCTATAATGTCACATAAATTATAATACATTTGCCATTCGGCACCATTCGGGCTCCTTTGTAGCCACGTGCTCTTCAGTGTTGTTTTCAACACATTCCAGCACTGTTCCATAGCTTCCACCTACCAGTTCTTTCACCAACGTGTAGTCTGTTGGGTCTCTGAAACGCTGCCTTGTGGTACTCCCCTCGGAGGAAGATGATGTGGATGAACTTTGAATGTTCATTTTTATCTTCTCACAGAAGACTGAAGGTGAAACAGACACAAAAGAGAGCCACAATCTATGGATGTCTTGTTAAACCATTGGTCATCTACCACACTGTTGTGATCTCACTTTTCTATCATATTTGCTAAATATTGAACCAATTATCATAAAACAACAGCACTGAGTGTTACAACCTGTTCTGACTCACGGATTTCATTACAAATTGGACAGAGTTGTAGAAAAATAGACTTTAAAACTTCCTTCTGAATGTTTCCTCTGGTGTTTGCTTCATCAAGCAGAGCAGTGAAGTCACTTACCTCAAAAATGTTGGCTTCTTTGGATTTTGATGAAAGGTTGATGAGTTTTATCTCGATGTCCTGCTAATTTCAAGTAGTCCTGTTGTCCTCCTGAAATCCGTAAGACACTGTCCCCAACTGTCTGCACACTGACACTTATATGCAGCATGAATTCTAGAATGTCCCATTCTGAACTATTTTTAGGGGTGTTCATTCTGCATAGAAACCATTGCATATCTTGACAACCGTACTTCAGATCATGCTCAAACTTGGTAGGGGTATTGCAGGGGTCCTGAGGAAGTGCAGTGGGGAGTTTGAATCAGATTGGATGAATGGTGGCGGATTTTCAATGCAATGAAATCAAGGTAATCACATTCTGACAGCAGTCTGAGCACTACTTCGTTTAAATGTAAACAAAGCAGCAGTTATTTTTTAAACTTTTAACTGTCATATTTACTGTACAGAAAGCACACAGTGGATGGGTTTGGGTTCATGTCAAATGCTGAAACACTGGTGTACTCATTTTATATGAGGAATATGGCTTTCCAAAGGGAAAAAAAAAATGTTTTCTTGTCTCAACTTGGAGTTAGTTGAGCTTTTGCAGAAAACATGTTGGGGGTAAATTATGTTGAAGTACAATTTAAAATGTTACATCTCATATAATGTAAGATCTGTCTCCATTTGTTCATGTATGACCTGATGGGCTGAAAAGTCCTTCTGTGGATCTTCATCTGCCACCTGACGTATGAACTGGCCCTTCTTTCTCCTACAGCTCTCTCCAAATCCTTCAGAGAAGCTGAAGTCCTGTCTGTCTTCCACTAGTCTCAAAATTAAAATGTCACATCATTTTGGTTCTAACATGTAAAAATACCAAATAAAAGTAATAATGTCATTATTTACCAATAATCAAATTTGCCTTCATCACAAAAATACATCATCCAGGCGGTACTGGTGTGAAGCAATCCAGCACCGCCGAGAAAGGCGTGAAGTGAGCAAGCGCTCGTATTTAGGGGAGCCTGTGCATACTTCACATTACGGTAATATGGAACTGCGGGAAATCTGCCAGTTTCCACAGACTCATTCCACCTCACTCTTGAAGTAGACCAGTCCAGGAAGACCCCCACTCAATTTGGGGGCATTCTGATGTGGCATTTCAAAATAAAATGCCTTTAAAAATCTTCATATCTATAGTATATTATTGCAAAATTATGATTCATATTACAGGATATCTGCTAGTTTCCACAGACTCATAAAAGACAAAAGATGAATGTGTTACAATCTACCAGAAGGATAATGACAAAAATTGGTGTTGAACGCTCTGCTTTAATTTGAATTTCTCAGTTAAAATGCGTAGATAAAAACATTCCTTAAAGTTCTTTATATCACAGCATATCAATAAGAAACTCATTACAGTTTTCAATGATTTTGAATGTCTTTTATGAGTGTAGTTAGTATTTAGATCAGTGTATATGCTTGTATTTACCATATCGGAGGCTAGAAAATTGTATTGACGTACCTATTAAAAACCCATGGATATCTCACATAAAGCTGCCCCTTGTGCATGTCTATCATACAGGAATGGTTACTAGGGATATTGTCCTTAACAAAAATGCATATGAGAATTTGCCCCCCAAAGTGGTACCGATGACCCCAATTTTAGCCACTTGGCTCATGGACTAATATGCTACATGTATAACTCTACCAGCCCATCTATTCCGTATACGTTTTACATCCGGGGTTGTCAGGTGGGTTTCTTGAAGGAAAATTATCTTGGACTTAAGCTCTTTAATTCTAGTCATGACCTGTTTTAGTTTCGTAACATTTTTTAGTCCCCTAACATTCCAGCTGGTGATTTTAAAGTCATAGTTTCTTTGTGCACCTGCCTGCTCCATATTTCTTAAAGGTAACATAGACAGGATAAATAGAAAACACTGCTGTTGTGCTGAGCACACGAAACGTAAATAGAAAAGAAACAATTAAAACATACATAATAATACACATATTGAACTATAAGTTCCCCTCGCTCCCTTACTCAGTAAAAACAACTGAGGGGCTTGTGCTGATCCACTCTTCTGGGGAGCAGCTAAACTACGGAAGCCTGCACCATTAAACATGTCACGTAATAAATGCTTCACCCTATTACTTCAACTCAAAAAAAGCCAACTGTTATCCGTCGTCATAAGTACTCATTCTTACATAACCTCCTCATAGAACTACTTAACAAAGAGAGGTGGTCACATCTACAGTATTTGAAGCTGCCAAGATGTATAAAGCAGAGATGAGAGGTAGACCGAGCAACAGGTGATCACCTCTAACAAGTACTTACATATATTAACTTATCAGTCTGTCAACGTCCATTACTCATCCTAAATGTAAAGGTGAACCATTCTTACCACTGCTTTAGTTAGGATCTCTATCAAGTCCTCGAGAAAAGTCCTCTGCTTCTTTAGGTGTTGAAAAGAGACGTACTGTCTCGTTGTGGAGGACCCTCATTCGGCATGGGTTGAACTGAAAACCGCGGATCATTCCTTTATCCGTGAATTTCTTCCTGACGGCGTTGAAGGCGCTGCGCTGTCTCACTGTTTCAGCTGAGAGATCCTGGGCGAAGAAAAGTTTGCTTCCTTCATGTATGATATCACGGTACCTGGTCAACTCACTCCCCGGTTAGGTTTAGGGATAGGGTATTTCAGCTTTCAGTGTAAAAGGATATCATCCATGGATTTCAGCTAGTTATAGGTAAGTAACCTAAGCATATGGGGAGTGAGTTTTCTGGGGAGTGAGTTGACCAGTATCCGATATCACGCTGCTTAGCGGAGCGGAAAACCAACTCCCGGTCTTGAAGCTGTGAGAATCGGATCAGGACCGCTCTGCCCTGGTCTGGTTTCAGCGGAGCTAGGGTGTGATGAGCTCGCTCTAGTACGAAGGATCTCCTGGTGCCCAGCTCCAGCCATTTCAGTAGCATGGATTGTATGAACTCCGTCAGCAGCTGGCCTCCATCTGCCTCCTCGCGGAGACCAAACAGTCGCAGATTCTTCCGTCGGCCGTGGTTCTCCAGGTCCTCAGCCTTGGTTTCCAGGTATGCAAGTCGCGTCATCGCGCTTCTCAGTTCCGTTGCGGTCTTTCCCAATTGTTCTTCGGTTGACCTTATCCGGTTTTCAGCCTCATCCACCCTTGTAGTGTTAGAAGCCACATTCTTTTTCACTTCTGATGTTTTGCTTTCTAAAGCTGCAACAGAGTTGGCCACCTTGTCGAAGCGGTCGTCAATAGAGCTCAGTCTGGAGGACAATCCTCCAAACTCTGAGCGGAGTAGCTTTAGCTCAGCTAGCACCGCCGCTATGTCCGCCATGTTGCTAGCAGCCTCCTCGTTTTGTTGGGCTTGTGGAGAGTTAGTTCTCTGTTTTTGCGGGCCGTTCTTGCGAGAGAAAATATCGCAGTCTTTGACTGTTGTCGTTTTGGACATGGTCCATAGAAGATTCGTATGACCAAATTAGGGTTTAAAGGATATTCGGTGCAGGATGGTACGGAGCATTAACGCTGAGCAGACACCTCCTTCTGCGGCTCCGTAGCGCCCCCACCAGGGCAAAAGTTTTCCACATTTACCACCATTAACAAACACATTTATGGCAGATTCGTCCAGCTTTCTATTGGAGGGTTTATAAAGATAAACGACATGACAGCACAATGTGAAGACCAAATATCTTGATCCAACTCTGGTGGCTGGGTGCAGTATAAGTCAGAACAAACCTGTTTTCTCCAGCTGTACTGATGGAAATAGCATTTCAGTACAATTGTCAAGTAAATTTGAAAGTTTTAAAATATGAAAAAAATGTACAATAGAAAATGTAAGGTAGGTTTGCTTCCATCACCTGCTCTAAGGCGAATGAACTTGGCTCCATAGCGTTGTTAGAAGCTGTTGGAATTGGTAATGTCACATATAAACTGAATAGAAGTAGGCATAAACAAAAAACTTCAAAGAGGAAGAAGAAAGGAATCAAATTTTGCCCTTTTATGAGAAAAAAAAATGGAGATAAGTCTTCAGCAACCATTTTAAATCAAGAAAGTTGGAGTCATTCTTTTGTGTCACCTGGTATTGGAGATGTTTGAAGCCGTCAGGGCCGGCCCAAGCCTTCAGTGGGCCCTAAGCGAAATGTACCTTGGGGGCCCCCCACAAACGACTTCAGTGCAAATTCTGAATATATGTCAACAGTGTTTCCCCTTGGTTGAAATGGCTGTGAGGTGGTAGGTTGCGCTGGAGGCGCGAAGCAACTAGGGGGGTCCAGGGGCATGCCCCCCCGTAGAAATGTTGAAAATCAAGATGCAAAATGGGGCATTCTGGCACAATTTGGAGCACATTTTGTTGTATTTGTAGCCATTTCCAAAAACTAAATTGAATAAAATTTTCATGTTTCTTTTCTAGAAATTAGTGATAGGGAGAAAATATGACAAATATAAACCCACTTGTCCTTGCGATCAAAACATGTCAACTAGTCCAGTCTGTTATTTTCTGGTCAGATTTCCACAAGCCATTCCAAAATGCCACATCAGTTCTTTTTACAAATTTGAAAAAGATGACAAAGGACTTGAATCTGGAATCAAGTGGTGACTTTTACTTTTTTTCTAAAAACAACTCCATGTTAGGTACCAAATTCCCGCTTCATTTTTATTTAGAATAAAAAGGTTATGTCATGACCTTCATTTTACTTAAAATGTGAAAGAAAACTTCAACTCTGGGTGAACAACTGGTTTTCTGAAGGAGTTAGTTCTGTTTTCAAAACTGTTACCTTTTTGAACACAGAACTAGAATTTGAACACAAAATTTGTTTTGCCATTGAATGATGTAATTTCGGGCACTCTATAAATCATTTTATCAAAAGAAACTAGGAACTTTATATTCCGTTGAAATCATTTGTCTTGTTCGTAAGAACGGGTTTTGTCGTGCCTAAATGTTTTAACGGGAGCCATTTTTGCAGTCACTGTCAATTCGTATCGCTGGTCAAGTAGTGATGGGCAGATGAGACCTCATCGTGTGTGTCACACTTTTCCCTCATTGTATCATTCATGTATCACGCAGTGTCGGTTTGACTAATTGGTGCCTCGAGTGGATTAAGAAATGTACTGCAGCCAATGAACAATAAAGTTTGAAACAATGTGTGACGAATGAGCTTGACTGAAGGTAATGCAACTATTTTTTAAACTGTATGTCTAAAAATAAATACAAATAGACTTGAAAGTGTTTTTGTTTGATAGAGAAAGTAGGCCTACATGTGATAAATTGAATGCTATATTATCATTAAAATGTAGGCTTCAGTGCTTTGTGCCTGTTGTGACCACAGTCAATGTCAAGTGTTGTTTATAATTTCTCAATAAACCCAGTTGTGTTACCATGCAGGAAATCATACTGGTAGTAATTTTTAAGCCCCAAAATTATAATTCATAGCATGTATTTCAACAATTTTTATGCTTTTACTTTACAGCAAATGCCTCTTTACTTTCACTTCACTGAATTACTTTTACATTTATTGGGGTAAATTTTGACCCAATTTACTTTTACTCAAGTAATGTAATCAAGTTCTTTGATCATTACTGACTATGTTGATGTTGGAAGTTCATTTAGATGTTTTTTTAAAAGTTTCCTTTATCTTTTAACAGAAATTACCTGTAAGGTTGCTTAGCTTACTTTTTATTACAAATGATTGTAAAACAGAGTATAAAAGTACAGATTGGCATGCCAGAAAAACATATTTTCATATTTGAAAAGGCACATGACATGTTTATATGGTTTTATAACATACATAAAAAAACAAGTTCTCTAGAACACTAAAATCTTTGCTTTCTTTTTGCTTTTTCTGCTCTCTTTCTCTTTTCATCTGTGTGTAATAATGAACCCGCAAATGTGAGTCGCGCTGTGTACGTTAAAGCCGTGTACAGAGAACGGAAGGATGGATATTGGTTGTTTGTTGGACAAATGTGTTTATATTTCCCGCTGTGGTAATCACATCTGAAAGTGGTTTATACCGGCGGATTCGTGAGAATTTAAGCTTTCCATCGGTGTATAATGTTTCTATCATCGAGTTGGCAGTGTTGTTCTATTTCGAAAAATGCTAATGTAAATATCAAAACGGCCCGCCCGCGGGCCGCTGAACCTTAACGGGTTTTAATTCCGGTTATGTTTAGAGTCGAGGATTTAGATCATTTTGGTTTAAGTGAAGGGATTTGTTATATATTAAAGGTTAGAAAATGTAATTGCAATTACCAAATATCCAACCGGAGGAGAAAAAGGCACCGTGGCAAACAAGACTCAGACTGAGCCCTAAACTTGATGCTCACAACATTTATCAAAACAAAAAAGTCATACAACCTACCTTTATCCTTGTTTTTCTTTTCCTGCTCCTCCAACCGTTTTCTCTTTCTTTTTTGTGCCCCTGAGAGGTACATTTTCTTGGACAGCAACATTTCTGTTTGCTTCTGTCCACCATTGAGCAATGACACTGTCACTCTAACTGTCACTGAACTTGAGCAGCCGCTAAGGTATTCTGCCGCAGGAGTAACTAGGTCCACTTATTGATACCATCGAAGGTTGACATACTTGGCAGCCTAGCTGGCATTAGAAAATTATACCAAAATTATTGTTGTACAACCCGGAACAATGGTTATTCATTGTTGTGTTTTTTTTCTAAATTTTTTTACAATTACACTTGCTTTTTATTAAGGACTCTGGGGGGCCCCCTGGTGGTGGTGGGCCCTAAGCGACCGCTTAACTCGCTTATGCCTTGGGCCGGCTCTGGAAGCTGTCCAGAGATGAAGACAACAAAAGAAGTGGAAATTTTAGTTGAAATGTTCGCTGTATCAGAACTTACTCAAAAAAGCTGTATCCGTCTCTGATTCTACGCATCAGCTCTTCTTCAGAAAAATCAAAAAACACCTTGAGAATGTGTGAAAATGGCGACTTTTAAAAATGTTTTCTCAAATTTTGCTGTTTCCATTTTCTATTGTGACACTTCCAACATGAAAAAAATGCATCACAGATGTGATTAATAATTCATATTGTGTTAGAATATGTGAATAATAATGTTAAAATAACACAATATTATGTTAAAAATGTTGCATATTAGTAAAATACATGATAAAGTTTGCTAATGATAACTGCTACTTCCATGTGGGAAATGAAAGTGTTTTTCTAATTATGATTTGACAGAACATGGTCTGGTGGTAATAAACATTTTATTATGAACATGATTTTGGTTTTTATCGTAAAGCACCTTGTGATTTTGTAGCTGTGAAACGTGCTCTAGAATTAAATTTTACTTACAGCAAAAGTAATTGCAGTTAAAATGCTCACTATATCAGAACTCATTTAAAAAAGCTCTTTCCAGCTGTCATTCTGTGCAACAACGCTTTCAAAAGAGTAAAAAAAAACACACACACACCTCTGGCAAGTGTAAAACGGCAATTTTTAAAATGTTTTCTCAAATTTTGCTGTTGAAATATATTTGAAAAACATATTATGTTAAAATATGCTGCGTATCAGTAAAATATATGACATTTACAAAGGCTGGTACTCATCTCCTATTACTCTAAGTAAAGCTTTTGTTCATTTTAATATTACAGAATATGGTCAGGTGGTAATAAACATTTTTAAGTTAACATGCACTGTTTTTATTATATTGGATCAGTTCTCTATAGCTGATGTGCAACAAGAATATCAAGTTGAGTTAATGTGCATTTTAATTTACTTTTGCACCTAATCTTACCAATAGCAGTAATCTAGAGCCAAGATGGATCCTATTCTGTCCTGCTGAGCTTGTTGGTGGATGCAGCTGTAACGTCTGCAGCATTAGAGCTGCTGGTGCTCTGGCTGAAACTAACTTCACTGCCGTGCCGTGCACTGCCAAGGCATGCTTTGTTTTTAAAAAGTCTTCAAAATGCACACTCTTTTTAGAGCCACAAACTGTAAAAATGGAAAGAGTGGTTCAACTTTCCGACTGTTTGTAATAAATGCCATCAGTTTTGTGTGGTTACATAGAGAAAACCAGTTGAAAATAAGCTTAAAATTGTCAGATTTCATTGTAGTCACTTTCTTTAAAACGTCAAATTTAAAAATTCACCAAAAATAACGATGGAAATTGTGAAAAAAGAAACCCAAAGATTCTCTGCTCTGCACAGCAACTGAGAAGCCACGACTGACTCAGGGCAGATGTGAGCATCAACCATGTGACCAGAATCCAGACACTTTTGGGGTGAACCTTTCAGTTCATTTTCAATCAATTTTATTCACCAGTTCAAATGTGTGATCTCAAGAGACTTCACTTAGAAAAGTAAAGACAAAATTATAGAGAGAAATCCAACAAATCCAGTTTCCTTTGGATTCCCTGTCTGAGCAAGCACTTGGCGACAGTGGGGAGGTAAAACTCCCTTTTTCAGGAAGAACCCTCCGGCAGAACCAGGCTCAGACAAGGCGGCCATCTGCCTCGACCGGTTGGGGTGAGGGGAAAGGGGGATAATAGATAGAGAGAATATGATAGTAGATAGAAAACAAACTCATGAGATCAAAACACAAGAGAACAATAAACCCAGCGAAGGATACTGAGGTCATGATGACTGACAGCAAGAATGAGGCTTTTCTTGTTGTCCTGTGTGGTGAACAACACCCTGGATTCATATATGGATTTTGATATTCTTCACCACATTCCTCAGGACCTTCTCCAGTGAGTGGCGATCTTTTTCCGCCACATTTTTCTGCCACAGCTTCATGAAGTCCCTGTGGAGGGCCAGTTTCTGAAGGATGGCACGTCCATGAGGCCTGTACAGATGCATGTTTCTTATTTAACACTTTAGTGAGTAAACACAAGACTGAACAAAGAGGAGACACAAACCAGAAAGCAGCAAGTCTGACCTCAGTGAGCTACAGTGATAACTGACCTGACTTCAGCAGCAGCATCCAGAGACATCTTACTGACAGCAGTGAGGAAGCGCTGGGTGAAGCTCTGCCTTGCTGTCAGGACTTTAGTCGCTCCCAGTCTGTCAGCCAGCAGGTGGAGCAGACGAGCAGTGCTGGCTCTTACTGCAGGGCTCAGGTGGCTGACGAAGGACAAACACAACCAAATTCACTATGTGATGACGATTTGACTTCTTTTGATTGCTGGTGCTACTACACTTGTTCATAAACCATCATCCTCCACTGTGCTCTTACCTCTGCCCTGTATTCAGCAGAACAGGCAGCACTCGACCAGGGCTGCAATTCTGCACCAGAGCCTCCAAGGCCTCACTGGCCTGCTGCTGGAGAAAGGCATTTCCACACGCCTGTGAGATTTTCAGCAGCAGAGCCTGACCTGTCCAATTTGCCTCAGTGTCCATGCCCTTCTGTAGGTGGACATAAAGACAGCGGATGGTGTCCATGGCTGCACAAGCCACTGAGGGGCGTAGGTTTTTAACCTAGAGACCAAGAATGAACAGCAGTCAGTAATCATACTTGTAACACAATGGACTGATGTGCCGTGGACTCTTACAGACACATGTGGACAAAGACGAGCAGCAGGAAAAGAGACAGAGTGGAAAATGTTTTCAGTACCTCTTCTATCACAACCAGACAGACTTCATGCAGTTTCGGCATTAGTGTGTCTGGGTGGTGTTGCGCCAGAGCTGGGATGCATCGCAGCCCTTTAACCTTCGTCATCCTGTGTTGGAAAAAAAAAAAAAACAGTTACTCATGTGTCCGACACTTTGAAGCTCCAGCACGTTCAGTGTCCATTACTGAGCTGTGTAAAGTAGCTGCTGGCAGTTTGTCAAGTCACTGGACCAATTAAAGAACCAAACTCAGATCAGAGCTCTTTGACAATAAACCGTTTTGTTGTAGCCGACACACCTTAACACGGTTAAAGTAAAAGTTGCTGTCACTGCAGGCAGAAATGTGTCTGCTGTCTGCAGTTAGAATCTTACCAGTCATCTGAGCTGAGCTGTTTGAAGCACAGAGACAGACTCTCTGCAGGGTTAGAGAGCGGCTGCAGATCGTCCTGATTCTGACTTTCTGCTGTCTGGAAGCTGCAGGTAACATCTGTCCTCTGGTCCCTGCTGACTGTCTTTGCAGGCCGCACAGACCTCCCATGAGTTGCTCTCTTCTTTGGTAGGGAGGGTTTTGGAGGAGGAGCTGGAGTGAGAGGTGCTACTACAGGTTTCCTTGTAGCTGGTGCTGGTGGTCGTGGCAACAGGGCAGCAGAGTTACCCTGTAGTTTCTTGACTTTTTCTGCGACCGCCTCCATATGATGTTGAGCCGTCGTCAGGAGTCTGCGTCCACCAGCTACTTCTTTATCTGTTTAAATTAAGCCAATTACGCATTTTGTTTGTTTACATGTGAGAATGGACAAAGAATAAAACGGTACAAACTAAAAGAAAAAGAAATGTATGTTTGTCACTAAGTCAACTGACATTTTAGTGACAAGCAATATGTAATCACTGGTATCAAAACTGTAAAAGTGTCTGTCTTGCACAGTGAAGGCTTTTAGTTTCTGTACTGTAAGTACATATACATCAGTAATTGTAGTTAAAGCAAGAATTTGAAGGTATTAATCAAGGTGTAATAAGGTTTTTCAACTGGTATTTCTACTTGTCCTAAAATAATCCATCAACAATATGGACTTAAATCTGGTTAGAAAACACATTTAGGTCGTTTGAGACTCAGTTGTAGCCTTAAATGTCTTCAGCTGTGTCGTTGTGACTTTCAGTTTGTCTAATGATGAACTGACCTGGTCCCCTGAGCTTCGTCGTCATCACAGAGAGACGGTTTGCTCTTGTTTTGGGTAGAGGAGCTGATGGTGGTGGGGGAGGGGATGGGGTGTAGATGAGCGGGATGTTCTTCAGCTCACGGGGAGTGTGAGCATCCACCATGCTGAGGGAGTCCTCAGAGCTCACAGAAGCTGATGGGCTGGAGATGTGGTCTCTGCCTGGATTCAGCTGGTACCCCTCCCCGTACAGGGTGTCTGGACTCCTCTGACATCTCTTCATCTCCTCTGTGTCCTCCTTCATCAAATTAGGAAGACTGACTGATGAAGCGGGTCTCATCCTCCTTCGTTGGAGCGGTGATGCAGGCCTGCATCTGAGAGCATCTGGGGGTGGAGGTGAAGGGAGGGGGTCCTGTTGGCTGCAGAGTCCCAGCCTCCGCAGCACAGAGTTGGTTCGTGCTAACTCTGCAGCACGCAGCCTCTGTGTTTGAAGGAGGAAAGCCTCCTTCTTAGCCTCATCCAAGTCCACAATTCTGGACTGGCTATTGACTCCAGGACACGCTGTACTCTGTGATTTAAAAAAAAAGATAATTTCAAGTGTGAACTTAATTGAGGTTAAATATTATGACAGGATTTTGCTACTGGTTTGACTTGAGCTTGTTCAACAAGCTGAATTCTCAGCTTTAAGGGCAAATGTTACACTGTCACACTCGTTCCAACACAACACAGTTGAAATGCTTATCAGAGGATGTAAGAATCCCTGAATTAATTCAATATGAACTTCACATTTCTATTGCTGTTGGGTTCATTCAATGCTCATTTTACTGTTTCATGCTCTCCGTCATAGTGGCGAGCTGCATGCTTTCATGGTTCAATCTATAACTATATGTTAGATGCAGAACCTGAAACAAAAACTGATAGAAAGCTATTTATTTTGCTTTGTATAAATGTAAGATGTGCCATTGTTATTCTACAGGATTTTATCTATAATGTCACATAAATTATAATACATTTCCCATTCGGCACCATTCGGGCTCCTTTGTAGCCACGTGCTCTTCAGTGTTGTTTTCAACACATTCCAGCACTGTTCCATAGCTTCCACCTACCAGTTCTTTCACCAACGTGTAGTCTGTTGGGTCTCTGAAACGCTGCCTTGTGGTACTCCCTCGGAGGAAGATGATGTGGATGAACTTTGAATGTTCATTTTTATCTTCTCACAGAAGACTGAAGGTGAAACAGACACAAAAGAGAGCCACAATCTATGGATGTCTTGTTAAACCATTGGTCATCTACCACACTGTTGTGATCTCACTTTTCTATCATATTTGCTAAATATTGAACCAATTATCATAAAACAACAGCACTGAGTGTTACAACCTGTTCTGACTCACGGATTTCATTACAAATTGGACAGAGTTGTAGAAAAATAGACTTTAAAACTTCCTTCTGAATGTTTCCTCTGGTGTTTGCTTCATCAAGCAGAGCAGTGAAGTCACTTACCTCAAAAATGTTGGCTTCTTTGGATTTTGATGAAAGGTTGATGGGTTTTATCTCGATGTCCTGCTAATTTCAAGTAGTCCTGTTGTCCTCCTGAAATCCGTAAGACACTGTCCCCAACTGTCTGCACACTGACACTTATATGCAGCATGAATTCTAGAATGTCTCATTCTGAACTATTTTTAGGGGTGTTCATTCTGCATAGAAACCATTGCATATCTTGACAACGGTACTTCAGATCATGCTCAAACTTGGTAGGGGTATTGCAGGGGTCCTGAGGAAGTGCAGTGGGGAGTTTGAATCAGATTGGATGAATGGTGGCGGATTTTCAATGCAATGAAATCAAGGTAATCACATTCTGACAGCAGTCTGAGCACTACTTCGTTTAAATGTAAACAAAGCAGCAGTTATTTTTTAAACTTTTAACTGTCATATTTACTGTACAGAAAGCACACAGTGGATGGGTTTGGGTTCATGTCAAATGCTGAAACACTGGTGTACTCATTTTATATGAGGAATATGGCTTTCCAAAGGGGAAAAAAAAAATGTTTTCTTGTCTCAACTTGGAGTTAGTTGAGCTTTTGCAGAAAACATGTTGGGGGTAAATTATGTTGAAGTACAATTTAAAATGTTACATCTCATATAATGTAAGATCTGTCTCCATTTGTTCATGTATGACCTGATGGGCTGAAAAGTCCTTCTGTGGATCTTCATCTGCCACCTGACGTATGAACTGGCCCTTCTTTCTCCTACAGCTCTCTCCAAATCCTTCAGAGAAGCTGAAGTCCTGTCTGTCTTCCACTAGTGTCAAAATTAAAATGTCACATCATTTTGGTTCTAACATGTAAAAATACCAAATAAAAGTAATAATGTCATTATTTACCATAATCAAATTTGCCTTCATCACAAAAATACATCATCCAGGCGGTACTGGTGTGAAGCAATCCAGCACCGCCGAGAAAGGCGTGAAGTGAGCAAGCGCTCGTATTTAGGGGAGCCTGTGCATACTTCACATTACGGTAATATGGAACTGCGGGAAATCTGCAGTTTCCACAGACTCATTCCACCTCACTCTTGAAGTAGACCAGTCCAGGAAGACCCCCACTCAATTTGGGGGCATTCTGATGTGGCATTTCAAAAATAAAAGATCTCTAAAATCTTCATATCTATAGTATATTATTGAAAAATTATGATTCATATTACAGGAAAACTGCTAGTTTCCACAGACTCATTCCACCAAATCACTCCAGGAAGACCCCCACTCAATTAGGGGTCAAGCTGATGTGCCATTTCAAAATAAAAGACCTCTAAAATCCACATATCTAGGACTGTATTATGGCAAAATTATGATTCATATTACAGGAAAACTGCTAGTTTTCACAGACTCATTCCACCTCAGTCTTGTAGACCACTAAGGGTTATCCATGTAAGACAGCCAATAAGAAAAGAAAGAAAGAGAAAAGAGAGAGCTGGGGGGTCAGTGGAAGACATGTAGTTTGAACTTGGAATGTGGTACATCTTAATGTATTAATGTTGTGGTTTTGCAGTTCAGAGTGTGGGGTGCTGGGATATGTAGTGTTTGTCTACATTCAGGAAGAAAGAGGTACAGCTAGACAGCCTTAAAAAATGTTGCAGTTTTCCAACTGTGGGCCTCAGAGGGTTAAAGGATGTGCAAAACCATGGTGTGCAGGGGTTTAGTGAACGGTGTGGGTGAGTGTCATGTGTGCTCAGTTTGTTTTAGAAGGTAGCTGTCACAAGTGTCAATAATCTCTGTTCTATTATTTTTAGTATGTATTTGTTCAGGTTTGTTGTTTTTAGCTTTTACTCTGGTCCTCATGGTCTCTTTTATGTAGCAGGGTTCTTGTATTGTCTGGGTTCCAATGACATGGACTCTCTCAATTTCATTTTGTGTTTTGTGTATGTCTTAAATGTTCTGTCTTTTAAAGGATCTTGTTCTTTGCTGTCTCTCTTGTGCTGTGATGCCTTCATGTTCCTGTCTGTGTCAAAGCACTATTTGTAAACCTCAGTTTTTAAAGGTGCTTATACAAATAAAGTTTATTATTATTATTATTATTATTATTATAAGGTAGCTGTCACAAGTGTCAAAAATGGCTCTGCGTCTGTGGTTCACATTTGTGATTTCCCATCTAACGTGTTTGGTTTGTGTAACTCATGTCCACTGGTTAGTACAGTTCATTTAAGCATGGTGTGAAAATGTCATGGAGAGCTTTAGTTTCGAGCAGAGAACACTAATTTACTTCTTTTTTTTTTTTTAAAGATTTTGAAACCTAACTTTATATACTTGGCTTTTTTTTCAGATTTGGCTGAGTGGTTAATAACAGGCTTCTTTGTAGTGTGACAGACTCAGAAGACTTTTTTTTTACTGGTGTAGACAGATTTTTAAATCACTGCTGATAGATTTATCTCCTAACATCATCACAGCTTCTGTCTGAAGCTTTCTCTCTTTATTGTCATCGTGTGTCACAGCAGGAGGACGTGGTGTGATTGGATGTGGAGGATTAGTTTGTGTAACAACAAAAATGTTCTACTATATGTGTAGTTATCGTGCATTTGATCTGTGGCCACACTAAGTTTGTCAGTTCATGAGTGAACACTTGTACCAAAGTCACATACACTATTGTTGTAGGCTTGTATTCTACTGAATTCTTAATATAATGCTCTCATATAAATTATATTAGAGCTTGAAGTTATGCATGTTTAAGGTGAGGCTGACTGGAGTGACAGTAGATGTGTCCTAGAGATGTTTTCATGGCAAATCTTAGTTTTGCGACTTTGTTCATTTTTGGATTAGCTGGGAGTTTGGCGATGTCAAGTACTGCCAAGAAGGTTAAGGTTAAACTGCTCATCAGGAAACATACAAACGGTGTCACAGCGCTTCATCCATTATTATAGATATTGTTATATCTGTCAAGTGGGGCCTAGTTATTTGAGATCCCAGGAGCAACCACCACCTAAATAGAAGCTTTAAGCAAACCAATGAAAAGTTTAAATGAGAAACTATATAAGTTAACACATGATTATGCTTATGCTTGATGCAAGAATGATTTTAATAGGCTGATATATATTCTGGAAATGATGATTGCTATAGAAGAGAATTATTTAAAATAAGTTATTTTGATCATGCTAAGAAAAATGATTTAAAGAAGTGATTCAGTGTAACTAAGTGAGTTTTGAATGGAAGTAATCTGTGCTGTTCCGAGCTGTGTGCAGACAGGATGGGAAAAGCAGAAGTCTCCTCAGAAATGAGGAACTTGGAGTTTCCACAGGATGACAGGATGGGCTCAGGCCTACATTGTCATGACAACTGAAGTGTGTGTAACAAGTGGATGTGTTAACAGAAAGATGGAAAGAATGATGTATGCGTGATAGGAAGAAGGTTGTGTCTAAACCTATGAATTAATTACCTGGGCGTACCTACAAGTTAGAATTGTGTGTGAAAATTGTGTATGTGCTAAGCTGAAGTCGAGCCTAGGGTTATAACCCAGAGACGACAGACACTGATCCGGAGTTCCTCCCCGGAGGGGAGAGATGCTGCTCGCCGGAGCTGCTACTAAAGATAACTGCAGACCAACGATTGGCTATCGGACCTCTCCACTCCCTGCCTATGAAGAACACTCTCTGCCCACAAAGAAGACTTCGTACCGAGTCTGCTGGTCCACGGAGGAATTCAACCAGATGCAGGTCAAGACCGGGCGTGGCAGCTAAGGCTGGCCTGTCCGCTCTCTCTCGCTAAATTTACTAGTTAGAGAAGATTCTTAGGTAGCTCAGCTTAGTTTAATTTAGTTAAGTTAGAAATAATCAGAAATAATTAAATTGTTTAATCATGAATTAATGCTGTGCCCTGCTAATAATTGCTTAATAAAACGCTATATTGCATTTAAAAGAAGTCTAATGAAATGATTATGATTCACCTATTCTGCATAGTGGTAAAAAGTTAAGTTGATTGTGTGCATTAAATCTAATGGTTCTTAAAGGTTACTTTAATCCAACTAGTTATTTAAACATTACCCCTGAGGTTAGTTTTCCAAACCTCTAAAACGAACCTAGGAATATCAACAAGTGCCACAGTTTTAAGAGGAAGCTGTCGTTAACAAAACGTGTTCAATAAATCAATTCTACTACTTAGGAGGGCTGCTTAGTAAGAGAGTATTTATTGGAGTAAGAGGGGTAAGACGTTTGGAAGAAGACAGTTAGGACCTAGGCGAGTATTCCTCGACACAGCTTAATTATTCTGCTGAAACCTGTTAGGTGGAATACTAATAGGCAGATAGAATCTAACCCTTTAAACGGAGACTGGTCCTGATTTAACCTGAGCAAGGGTTAAAGAAGGCTTATACTGACCGACATATCGAGCCAATGACTTCCATTCAGTCTATGGGCTGTTCTAGAGTCAAGAGAAGCTCTGAGCTGAACATCCACATGCTTGTAATGATTATGCTAACATCCTAAAGTTTACCATGTATAGGTGTAGTTTAGCTTGGTAGCATTTGCAACTGGCTAATCTGTAGCATACTTCATGGAAATCCATCCAATAGATGTTTGAAGCATTTAGGGTGCTTTCACACATGCGCCTTTCGGACTGGAGTCGCAAACCCAGCAAGTACGGTTCGTTTGGGCTGGTGTGGAAAGCAGACCAGCCCCCCAAGATGTTTTGTGCGGACTAAAGAAGCAGACTGAGACCGACCTCTCGAAGGTGGTCTCGGTCTGCTTCTAATCGTGAACCTCCATTCCGGTTCGCTCCTGGGTGAGAAACACAAACCCTGTCTTCCATTCGGACCGGCTTGATGGGCGCAGGCAGACGTTTTGGTCCTTACCGGGAGCTTCCAGTCGCCAAAACGACTGTGTAATGTTTTCGTACCGAATCCGAGCTTCATGCCTGGAACAACAGCAGTATTTGGTGCTTGCTGCATAAAGCCATGATACGAATATATGGCAACAAGAACGAACAGCGAGAGCATAGGTTCGTTGTTTACGAATAAACCTCGATCCATGGAATGTTTTCTTCCGGGATTTTTCCCTCTTCACATGCTGCGCCAATCAGCGTTCACTACGTCATCTAAAACACCTTATTTTTCTGAACAGCGCCGCCAAACGACTGGGGGGAGATATAACATTCATCGTAGTTGGTTCAACTGCGAAAACACTTGGTGTGAATGCGAACCGAACCAGTTGAAATTAGCAACATTGTAACAACTTTTGGGTCAAACGAACCACTCTAACGGACTAACAGGTGTGAAAGCACCAACACAAATAAAGGTTAAAGAAGCGTAATTCACAAATATAAGACTAAAAGACGAATAAAAGGCCAAACAAGACCAAACACATAAAAGAGAGAAGACAAAAGACGATAAAAGATGATAAAAGAATAAAAGACGGCATCACATAAAAGCATTCTATAAAAGTGAGTTTTTTAAAAGTGACTTAAAGGAAGCTAACAGACTCCGCACGCCTTATCTCCTCCGGCAGGTCGTTCCAAAGTCAAGGAGCTCTGACGGAGAAAGCTCTGTCACCTTTGGTTTTGAGCCTCGACTTTGGAAGGACCAGGAGGCCTTCGCCAGAGGATCTAAGGCTGTGGGCTGGCTGATATGGGATTAAAAGCTCTGAAATATAGCTGGGGGCTAGGCCCATGAGAGCTTTAAAAGTTACCAATAAAATCTTAAAATCAATTCTAAAACTGACAGGAAGCCAGTGAAGGGAGGCTCAGACTGGAGTGATGGGATGCCGTCTGCCTAAAACCAGTTAAATAGCCTGGCTGCTGCATTCTGAAATAGTTGGAGGTGAGAAAAGGATTTTTTTATTCAAACCGGGGAGGAGAGAGTTACAATAAGTCCAGTCTAGAGAAAATGAAGGCATGGATTACTTTTCGAGGTCTGGTGGGGAGAGTATATGTTCTATTTTTGAAATAGAGCGCAGGTGAAGGAAACAGGACTGGATGGTTTTATTGATGTGTGACCTTCTAAAACAAACTGAGCACACATGACACTCACCACACCGTTCACTAAACCCCTGCACACCATGGTTTTTGCACATCCTTTAACCCTCTGAGGCCCACAGTTGGAAACTGCAACATTTTTTAAGGCTGTCTAGCTGTACCTTTTTCTTCCTGAATGTAGACAAACACTACAATCCCAGCATCCCCACACTCTGAACTGCAAAACCCAGCATTAATACATTAAGATGTACCACATTCCAAGTTCAAAACTACATGTCTTCACTGACCCCCCAGCTCTCTCTTTTCTCTTTCTTTCTTTTCTTATTGGCTGTCTTACATGGAATAACCCTTATGGTAAACCCTTAATACTTCCATGTCAAGGTCAAAGCCCAACCACAGAGGTGGGAAGGATGTTAAAAGTTGTAAGACACATTTCCCTTGCTCTATGTCACACTAAGATGTATTTCATAAAAGATGAATGTGTTGCAATCTACCAGAAGAAATGACAAAAATTAGTGTTTGAACGTAGAGATCGACCGATGATCGGTCGGGGCCGATTACTGGCGCCGATATTGGAACTTTGACGTATATCGCATCGGCCTTTTTTTAATCCGACCGGCCGATATGAAGAAATCAATTTAAAACTGGGTTATTTCGGCTCAGATGCAGCCGCGCCTCTCTCTCTCCTGCTGCTGTCTCTTGCACTATTCACCCCGTCCTCTGATTGGTTAAGCGGCAGAGGCGGGGCCTCCGAAGAAGAATGCTGTCCTCACACACACTGGAGGAGTGAGAGAAAAGTTTTCTCTGTGTAGAAGCTCCGGACAGAAACACGTGTCAAAGGTAAATGCAGGAAAGCTCTTCCGAAACTCTGAATAAACCATCCCAGTACTCTACATCTCACAACTACTACTAACGTTTGCAGTGAGCTGCAGAATAGCGTAAGAGCAGAGTAAACCTAGCGGCAGCTCTGCTAACTCGTATTAGCGTCCCAACATGTCTGTGTAATTATTAACCCGTTGCGCTTCAGTTGCCGCTTTTCAAGTGTCCCGCCCGCGGTACCTTTGAGATCTGCATAAGCAATTTGCTAAATGTCTGAAACTGCAACGCGATTATACAAACACTATATGTGGCTGGAAGCTTAGATTCTCATGAATCCGCCGGTATAAACCACTTTCAGATGTGATTACCACAGCGGGTAATATAAACACATTTGTCCAACAAACAACAAATGTCCATCCATCCATCCGTTCTCTATACACGGCTTCAGTGTATAGTTTGTTTGTCTGTCTGTTTGTGTGTTCTGTTAACAGCATAACCCAAAACGTAATGGACGGATTTAATTTAGTTTTAACAGTTTGTGCACAAAGCATAACATTCATGTACAGTGTAACAGCACAGTGTTTTGACGGCGGCGGCGCCGCACGCACGTAACGGTAGCGTTGCGCACGCACGTGACGGTACCGTACGCGTCGCCGCCGCTTCGTTTCGTCGGTCCCGACTCGCTCGGGCAGGCCGAACCGGCCGCGCGGAATTCGGCCGTCGCCTGAGATTGATCCGGCGACCTCTGTCTGTACAATTGAGAGATGGCCGTCCTTGACCTTCAAAAAAATTCCTGGATCCAGACGGTGATCCGGATCACCTCCAAAATCTAATCGATTGTTACTCTGCTTCTTCCGGACATCCTGTAAAATTTGGTGAAATCCGTCCATGATTTTTGAGTTTGCTACTGCCACGTATTTATTTTGAGATCCGAATATTCGGATCTTATATTCAGGTGCGCTCAAAGTCTGGAAATCACGGTATGTAATGTGGGAGACAGTATGTAGTTAAAGTCACGTGAACAACTCTACAACTCAGACTTACTACGTTGCTATGAGCTTTCTGGTCCTATGATCTGAAATGAACGGGAAGATGAGAGAGTAAATTCAGAAATAATATACTTATAAATCTCTGGAAGCAAGTTTTTATTTACATTTACTGGAGATACTGCTGAGCCTGAGAACTCCTGCACTTTTTTGTTGAAGTTAAAACAAAGTTAATTATTTCAGTTATACTGAACTTTTACCTTATTGTGGAAAAATTCAGGGAGCTATTATTTAAGTTTTTATTTGCATTACTAGAGATTAATGCTGAGCCTGAGAACTCCTGCCACTTTTTGTTTTTGTTTGAACTTAAACAAAGTTAAATTATTTCAGTTATATGAAATTTTACTTTATTTACTGTGAAAATAATTCAGGGAGCTATTATTTAAGTTTTTATTTAACTTTACAAGAGGTGCTGCTGAGCCTGAGAACTCCCTGTATTTTTGTTGTGTTTGAACTTAAAACAAAAGACAAGTCATGTAGTTTATATTTAAATTTTACTGTATTTTCTGTGGAAAAATTTCAGAGAGCTATTTATTAACTTTTATTCAACTTTATAAGAAGATGTTTCTCTGAGTCCAGGAAATTCAGGCGCTTCTGGAGCTATATTTTCTATTTGTGTGATTCAATAAACATGCTTTAGGCATTTCAATGAAGTTCAGTGTTTGCATTATTCAATTTTTTTACGCCAATTTTTACACTTTTACTGCAAATGAATATCGGCTCCAAATATCGGTTATCGGCCTCCTCTAACTACTAATAACGGAATCGGTATCGGTCCTGAAAAACCCATATCGGTCTATCTCTAGTTGACGAATCTGCTTTAATTTCAATTTCTCAGTTAAAATGCGTAGATAAAAACATTCCTTTAAGTTCTTTGTATCACAGCATATCAATAAGAAACTCATTACAGTTTTCAATGATTTTGAATGTCTTTTATGAGTGTAGTTAGTATTTAGATCAGTGTATATGCTTGTATTTACCATATCGGAGGCTAGAAAATTGTATTGACGTACCTATTAAAAACCCATGGATATCTCACATAAGCTGCCCCTTGTGCATGTCTATCATACAGGAATGGTTACTAGGGATATTGTCCTTAACAAAAATGCATATGAGAATTGCCCCCCAAAGTGGTACCGATGACCCCAATTTTAGCCACTTGCTCATGGACTAATATGCTACATGTATAACTCTACCAGCCCATCTATTCCGTATACGTTTTACATCCGGGTTGTCAGGTGGGTTTCTGAAGGAAAATTATCTTGGACTTAAGCTCTTTAATTCTAGTCATGACCTGTTTTAGTTTCGTAACATTTTTTAGTCCCCTAACATTCAGCTGGTGATTTAAAGTCATAGTTTCTTTGTGCACCTGCCTGCTCCATATTTCTTAAGGTAACATAGACAGGATAAATAGAAAACACTGCTGTTGTGCTGAGCACACGAAACGTAATAGAAAAGAAACAATTAAAAACATACATAATAATACACATATTGACTATAGTTCCCCTCGCTCCCTTACTCAGTAAAACAACTGAGGGGCTTGTGCTGATCCACTCTTCTGGGGAGGCAGCTAAACTATGGAAGCCTGCACCATTAACATGTCACGTAATAATGCTTCACCCTATTACTTCAACTCAAAAAAAGCCAACTGTTATCCGTCGTCATAAGTACTCATTCTTACATAACCTCCTCATAGAACTACTTAACAAGAGAGGTGGTCACATCTACAGTATTTGAAGCTGCCAAGATGTATAAAGCAGAGATGAGAGGTAGACCGAGCAACAGGTGATCACTCTAACAAGTACTTACATATATTAACTATCATCAGTCTGTCAACGTCCATTACTCATCCTAAATGTAAAGGTGAACCATTCTTACCACTGCTTCGTTAGGATCTCTATCAAGTCCTCAAGAAAGTCCTCTGCTTCTTTAGGTGTTGAAAAAGAGACGTACGTCCATTGTGGAGGACCCTCATTCGGCATGGGTTGAACTGAAAACCGCGGATCATTCCTTTATCCGTGAATTCTTCCTGACGGCGTTGAAGGCGCTGCGCTGTCTCACTGTTTCAGCTGAGAGATCCTGGGCAAAGAAAAGTTTGCTCCTTCATGTATGATATCACGGTACCTGGTCAACTCACTCCCCGGTTAGGTTTAGGGATAGGGTATTTCAGCTTTCAGTGTAAAAGGATATCATCCATGGATTTCAGCTAGTTATAGGTAAGTAACCTAAGCATATGGGGAGTGAGTTTTCTGGGGAGTGAGTTGACCAGTATCCGATATCACGCTGCTTAGCGGAGCGGAAAACCAACTCCCGGTCTTGAAGCTGTGAGAATCGGATCAGGACCGCTCTGCCCTGGTCTGGTTTCAGCGGGCTAGGGTGTGATGAGCTCGCTCTAGTACGAAGGATCTCCTGGTGCCCAGCTCCAGCCATTTCAGTAGCATGGATTGTATGAACTCCGTCAGCAGCTGGCCTCCATCTGCCTCCTCGCGGAGACCAAACAGTCGCAGATTCTTCCGTCGGCCGTGGTTCTCCAGAGTCCTCAGCCTTGGTTTCCAGGTATGCAAGTCGCGTCATCGCGCTTCTCAGTTCCGTTGCGGTCTTTCCCAATTGTTCTTCGGTTGACCTTATCCGGTTTTCAGCCTCATCCACCCTTGTAGTGTTAGAAGCCACATTCTTTTTCACTTCTGATGTTTTGCTTTCTAAAGCTGGCAACAGAGTTGGCCACCTTGTCGAGGCGGTCGTCAATAGAGCTCAGTCTGGAGGACAATCCTCCAAACTCTGAGCGGAGTAGCTTTAGCTCAGCTAGCACCGCCGCTATGTCCGCCATGTTGCTAGCAGCCTCCTCGTTTTGTTGGGCTTGTGGAGAGTTAGTTCTCTGTTTTTGCGGGCCGTTCTTGCGAGAGAAAATATCGCAGTCTTTTGACTGTTGTCGTTTTGGACATGGTCCATAGAAGATTCGTATGACCAAATTAGGGTTTAAAGGATATTCGGTGCAGGATGGTACGGAGCATTAACGCTGAGCAGACACCTCCTTCTGCGGCTCCGTAGCGCCCCCACCAGGGCAAAAGTTTCCACATTTACCACCATTAACAAACACATTTATGGCAGATTCGTCCAGCTTTCTATTGGGAGGGTTATAAAGATAAACGACATGACAGCACAATGTGAAGACCAAATATCTTGATCCAACTCTGGTGGCTGGGTGCAGTATAAGTCAGAACAAACCTGTTTTCTCCAGCTGTACTGATGGAAATAGCATTTCAGTACAATTGTCAAGTAAATTTGAAAGTTTTAAAATATGAAAAAAATGTACAATAGAAAATGTAAGGTAGGTTTGCTTCCATCACCTGCTCTAAGGCGAATGAACTTGGCTCCATAGCGTTGTTAGAAGCTGTTGGAATTGGTAATGTCACATATAAACTGAATAGAAGTAGGCATAAACAAAAAACTTCAAGAGGAAGAAGAAAGGAATCAAATTTTGCCCTTTTATGAAGAAAAAAAATGGAGATAAGTCTTCAGGAACCATTTTAAATCAAGAAAGTTGGGAGTTATTCTTTTGTGTCACCTGGTATTGGAGATGTTGAAGCCGTCAGGGCCGGCCCAAGCCTCAGTGGGCCCTAAGCGAAATGTACCTTGGGGGCCCCCACAAACGACTTCAGTGCAAATTCTGAATATATGTCAACAGTGTTTCCCCTTGGTTGAAATGGCTGTGAGGTGGTAGGTTGCGCTGGAGGCGCGAAGCAACTAGGGGGGTCCAGGGGCATGCCCCCCCGTAGAAATGTTGAAAATCAAGATGCAAAATGGGGCATTCTGGCACAATTTGGAGCACATTTTGTTGTATTTGTAGCCATTTCCAAAACTAAATTAAATAAATTTTCATGTTTCTTTTCTAGAAATTAGTGATAGGGAGAAAATATGACAAATATAAACCCACTTGTCCTTGCGATCAAAAACATGTCAACTAGTCCAGTCTGTTATTTCTGGTCAGATTTCCACAAGCCATTCCAAAATGCCACATCAGTTCTTTTTACAAATTTGAAAAAGATGACAAAGGACTTGAATCTGGAATCAAGTGGTGACTTTTACTTTTTTTCTAAAAACAACTACATGTTAGGTACCAAATTCCCACTTCATTTTTATTTAGAATAAAAAGGTTATGTCATGACCTTCATTTACTTAAAATGTGAAAGAAAACTTCAACTCTGGGTGAACAACTGGTTTTCTGAAGGAGTTAGTTCTGTTTTCAAAACTGTTACCTTTTTGAACACAGAACTAGAATATTGAACACAAAATTTGTTTTGCCATTGAATGATGTAATTTCGGGCACTCTATAAATCATTTTATCAAAAGAAACTAGGAACTTTATATTCCGTTGAAATCATTTGTCTTGTTTCGTTAAGAAACGGGGTTTTGTCGGTGGCCTAAATGTTTTAACGGGAGCCATTTTGCAGTCACTGTCAATTCGTATCGCTGGTCAAGTTAGTGATGGGCAGATGAGACCTCATCGTGTGTGTCACACTTTCCCTCATTGTATCATTCATGTATCACGCAGTGTCGGTTTGACTAATTGGTCCTCGAGTGGATTAAGAAATGTACTGCAGCCAATGAACAATAAAGTTTGAAACAATTGTGACGAATGAGCTTGACTGAAGGTAATGCAACTATTTTTTAAACTGTATGTCTAAAAATAAATACAAATAGACTTGAAAGTGTTTTTGTTTCGATAGAGAAAGTAGGCCTACATGTGATAAATTGAATGCTATATTATCATTAAAATGTAGGCTTCAGTGCTTTGTGCCTGTTGTGACCAACAGTCAATGTCAAGTGTTGTTTATAATTTCTCAATAAACCCAGTTTGTGTTACCATGCAGGAAATCATACTGGTAGTAATTTTTAAGCCCCTAAAATTATAATTCATTAGCATGTATTTCAGCAGTTTTTATGCTTTTACTTTAGCAGCAAATGCCTTCTTTACTTTCACTTCACTGAATTACTTTTACATTTATTGGGGGTAAATTTTGACCCAATTTACTTTTACTCAAGTAATGTAATCAAAGTTCTTTGATTCATTACTGACTATGTGATGTTGGAAGTTCATTTAGATGTTTTTTTTTAAAAGTTTCCTTTATCTTTTAACAGAAAATTACCTGTAAGGTTGGCTTAGCTTACTTTTTATTACAAATGATTGTAAAACAGAGTATAAAAGTACAGATTGGCATGCCAGAAAACATATTTTCATATTTGAAAAGGCACATGACATGTTTATATGGTTTTATAACATACATAAAAAAACAAGTTCTCTAGAACACTAAAATCTTTGCTTTCTTTTTGCTTTTTCTGCTCTCTTTCTCTTTTCATCTGTGTGTTAATAATGAACCCGCAAATGTGAGTCGCGCTGTGTACGTTAAAAGCCGTGTACAGAGAACGGAAGGAATGGATATTGGGTTGTTTGTTGACAAATGTGTTTATATTTCCCGCTGTGGTAATCACATCTGAAAGTGGTTTATACCGGCGGATTCGTGAGAAATTTAAGCTTTCCATCGGTGTATAATGTTTCTATCATCGAGTTGGGCAGTGTTGTTTCTATTTCGAAAAATGCTAATGTAAATATCAAACGGCCCGCCCGCGGGCCGCTGAACCTTAACGGGTTTTAATTCCGGTTATGTTTAGAGTCGAGGATTAGATCATTTGGTTTAAGTGAAAGGGATTGTTATATATTAAAGGTTAGAAAATGTAATTGCAATTACCCAAAATATCCAACCGGAGGAGAAAAAGGCACCGTGGCAAACAAAGACTCAGACTGAGCCCTAAACTTGATGCTCACAACATTTATCAAAACCAAAAAAGTCATACAACCTACCTTTATCCTTGTTTTTCTTTTCCTGCTCCTCCAACCGTTTTCTCTTTCTTTTTTGTGCCCTGAGAGGTACATTTTCTTGGACACGCAACATTTTCTGTTTGCTTCTGTCCGCCATTGAGCAATGACACTGTCACTCTAACTGTCACTGAACTTGCGCAGCCGCTAAGGTATTCTGCCGCAGGAGTAACTAGGTCCACTTATTGATACCATCGAAGGTTGACATACTTGGCAGCTAGCTGGCATTAGAAAATTATACCAAAATTATTGTTGTACAACCCGGAACAATGGTTATTCATTGTTGTGTTTTTTTTCTAAATTTTTTTACAATTACACTTGCTTTTTATAAGGACTCTGGGGGCCCCCTGGTGGTGGTGGGCCCTAAGCGACGCTTAACTCGCTTATGCCTTGGGCCGGCTCTGGAAGCTGTCCAGAGATGAAGACAACAAAAGAAGTGGAAATTTAGTTGAAATGTTCGCTGTATCAGACTTACTCAAAAAAGCTGTATCCGTCTCTGATTCTACGCATCAGCTCTTCTTCAGAAAAATCAAAAACACCTTGAGAATGTGTGAAAATGGCAACTTTTAAAAAATGTTTTCTCAAATTTTGCTGTTTCCATTTTCTATTGTGACACTTCCAACATGAAAAAAATGCATCACAGATGTGATTAATAATTCATATTGTGTTAGAATAGTGAATATAATGTTAAAATAACACAAATATTTATGTTAAAAATGTCATATTAGTAAAATACATGATAAAGTTTGCTAATGATAAACTGCTACTTCCATGTGGGAAATGAAAGTGTTTTCTAATTATGATTTGACAGAACATGGTCTGGTGGTAATAAACATTTTATTATAACATGATTTTGTTTTTATCATAAAGCACCTTGTGATTTTGTAGCTGTGAAACGTGCTCTAGAATTAATTTTACTTACAGCAAAAGTAATTGCAGTTAAAATGCTCACTATATCAGAACTCATTTAAAAAAGCTCTTTCCAGCTGTCATTCTGTGCAACAACGCTTTCAAAGAGTAAAAAAAAAAAAAAACACCTCTGGCAAGTGTAAAACGGCAATTTTTAAAAATGTTTTCTCAAATGTTGCTGTTGAAATATATTGAAAACATATTATGTTTAAAATATGCTGCGTATCAGTAAAATATATGACATTTACAAAGGCTGGTACTCATCTCCTATTACTCTAATAAAGCTTTTGTTCATTTTAATATTACAGAATATGGTCAGGTGGTAATAAACATTTTTAAGTTAACATGCACTGTTTTTATTATATTGGATCAGTTCTCTATAGCTGATGTGCAACAAGAATATCAAGTTGAGTTAATTGTGCATTTTAATTTACTTTTGCACCGAATCTTACCAATAGCAGTAATCTAGAGCCAAGATGGATCCTATTCTGTCCTGCTAGAGCTTGTTGGTGGATGCAGCTGTAACGTCTGCAGCATTAGAGCTGCTGGTGCTCTGGCTGAAACTAACTTCACTGCCGTGCCGTGCACTGCCAAGGCGTGCTTTGTTTTTAAAAAGTCTTCAAAAATGCACACTCTTTTTAGAGCCACAAACTGTAAAAATGGAAAGAGTGGTTCAACTTTCCGACTGTTTGTAATAAATGCCATCAGTTTTGTGTGGTTACATAGAGAAAACCAGTTGAAAATAAGCTTAAATTGTCAGATTTCATTGTAGTCACTTTCTTTAAAACGTCAAATTTAAAAATTCACCAAAAATAACGATGGAAATTGTGAAAAAAAGAAACCCAAAGATTCTCTGCTCTGCACAGCAACTGAGAAGCCACGACTGACTCAGGGGCAGATGTGAGCATCAACCATGTGACCAGAATCCAGACACTTTTGGGGTGAACCTTTCAGTTCATTTCAATCAATTTATTCACCAGTTCAAATGTGGTGATCTCAAGAGACTTCACTTAGAAAAGTAAAGACAAATTATAGAGAGAAATCCAACAAATTCCAGTTTCCTTTGGATTCCCTGTCTGAGCAAGCACTTGGCGACAGTGGGGAGGTAAAACTCCCTTTTTCAGGAAGAACCCTCCGGCAGAACCAGGCTCAGACAAGGCGGCCATCTGCCTCGACCGGTTGGGGTGAGGGGAAAGGGGGATAATAGATAGAGAGAATATGATAGTAGATAGAAAACAAACTCATGAGATCAAAACACAAGAGAACAATTCAACCCAGCGAAGGATACTGAGGTCATGATGACTGACAGCAAGAATGAGGCTTTTCTTGTTGTCCTGTGTGGTGAACAACACCCTGGATTCATATATGGATTTTGATATTCTTCACCACATTCCTCAGGACCTTCTCCAGTGAGTGGCGATCTTTTTCCGCCACATTTTTCTGCCACAGGCTTCATGAAGTCCCTGTGGAGGGCCAGTTTCTGAAGGATGGCACGTCCATGAGGCCTGTACAGATGCATGTTTCTTATTTAACACTTTAGTGAGTAAACACAAGACTGAACAAAGAGGAGACACAAACCAGAAAGCAGCAAGTCTGACCTCAGTGAGCTACAGTGATAACTGACCTGACTTCAGCAGCAGCATCCAGAGACATCTTACTGACAGCAGTGAGGAAGCGCTGGGTGAAGCTCTGCCTTGCTGTCAGGACTTTAGTCGCTCCCAGTCTGTCAGCCAGCAGGTGGAGCAGACGAGCAGTGCTGGCTCTTACTGCAGGGCTCAGGTGGCTGACGAAGGAACAAACACAACCAAATTCACTATGTGATGACGATTTGACTTCTTTGATTGCTGGTGCTACTACACTTGTTCATAAACCATCATCCTCCACTGTGCTCTTACCTCTGCCCTGTATTCAGCAGAACAGGCAGCACTCGACCAGGGCTGCAATTCTGCCACCAGAGCCTCCAAGGCCTCACTGGCCTGCTGCTGGAGAAAGGCATTTCCACACGCCTGTGAGATTTTCAGCAGCAGAGCTGACCTGTCCAATTTGCCTCAGTGTCCATGCCCTTCTGTAGGTGGACATAAAGACAGCGGATGGTGTCCATGGCTGCACAAAGCCACTGAGGGGCGTAGGTTTTTAACCTAGAGACCAAGAATGAACAGCAGTCAGTATCATACTTGTAACACAATGGACTGATGTGCCGTGGACTCTTACAGACACATGTGGACAAAGACGAGCAGCAGGAAAAGAGACAGAGTGGAAAATGTTTTCAGTACCTCTTCTATCACAAACCAGACAGACTTCATGCAGTTTCGGCATTAGTTGTGTCTGGGTGGTGTTGCGCCAGAGCTGGGATGCATCGCAGCCTTTAACCTTCGTCATCCTGTGTTGGAAAAAAAAAAAACAGTTACTCATGTGTCCGACACTTTGAAGCTCCAGCACGTTCAGTGTCCATTACTGAGCTGTGTAAAGTAGCTGCTGGCAGTTTGTCAAGTCACTGGACCAATTTAAAGAACCAAACTCAGATCAGAGCTCTTTGACAATAAACCGTTTTGTTGTAGCCGACACACCTTAACACGGTTTAAAGTAAAAGTTGCTGTCACTGCAGGCAGAAATGTGTCTGCTGTCTGCAGTTAGAATCTTACCAGTCTCATCTGAGCTGAGCTGTTTGAAGCACAGAGACAGACTCTCTGCAGGGTTAGAGAGCGGCTGCAGATCGTCCTGATTCTGACTTTCTGCTGTCTGGAAGCTGCAGGGTAACATCTGTCCTCTGGTCCCTGCTGACTGTCTTTGCAGGCCGCACAGACCTCCCATGAGTTGCTCTCTCTTTGGTAGGGAGGGTTTTGGAGGAGGAGCTGGAGTGAGAGGTGCTACTACAGGTTTCCTTGTAGCTGGTGCTGGTGGTCGTGGCAACAGGGCAGCAGAGTTACCCTGTAGTTTCTTGACTTTTTCTGCGACCGCCTCCATATGATGTTGAGCCGTCGTCAGGAGTCTGCGTCCACCAGCTACTTCTTTATCTGTTTAAATTAAGCCAATTACGCATTTTGTTTGTTTACATCTGAGAATGGACAAAGAATAAAACGGTACAAACTAAAAGAAAAAGAAATGTATGTTTGTCACTAAGTCAACTGACATTTTAGTGACAAGCAATATGTAATCACTGGTATCAAAACTGTAAGAGTGTCTGTCTTGCACAGTGAAGGCTTTTAGTTTCTGTACTGTAAGTACATATACATCAGTAATTGTAGTTAAAGCAAGAATTTGAAGGTATTAATCAAGGTGTAATAAGGTTTTTCAACTGGTATTTCTACTTGTCCTGAAATAATCCATCAACAATATGGACTAAAATCTGGTTAGAAAACACATTTAGGTCGTTTGAGACTCAGTTGTAGCCTTAAATGTCTTCAGCTGTGTCGTTGTGACTTTCATTTGTCTAATGATGAACTGACCTGGTCCCCTGAGCTTCGTCGTCATCACAGAGAGACGGTTTGCTCTTGTTTTGGGTAGAGGAGTGATGGTGGTGGGGAGGGATGGGGTGTAGATGAGCGGGATGTTCTTCAGCTCACGGGGAGTGTGAGCATCCACCATGCTGAGGGAGTCCTCAGGCTCACAGAAGCTGATGGGCTGGAGATGTGGTCTCTGCCTGGATTCAGCTGGTACCCCTCCCCGTACAGGGTGTCTGGACTCCTCTGACATCTCTTCATCTCCTCTGTGTCCTCCTTCATCAAAATTAGGAAGACTGACTGATGAAGCGGGGTCTCATCCTCCTTCGTTGGAGCGGTGATGCAGGCCTGCATCTGAGAGCATCTGGGGGTGGAGGTGAAGGGAGGGGTCCTGTTGGCTGCAGAGTCCCAGCCTCCGCAGCACAGAGTTGGTTCGTGCTAACTCTGCAGCACGCAGCCTCTGTGTTTGAAGAGGAAAGCCTCCTTCTTAGCCTCATCCAAGTCCACAATTCTGGACTGGCTATTGACTCCAGGACACGCTGTACTCTGTGATTTAAAAAAAAGATTAATTTCAAGTGTGAACTTAATTGAGGTTAAATATTATGACAGGATTTTGCTACTGGTTTGACTGAGCTTGTTCAACAAGCTGATTCTCAGCTTTAAGGGCAAATGTTACACTGTCACACTCGTTCCAACACAACACAGTTGAAATGCTTATCAGAGGATGTAAGAATCCCTGAATTAATTCAATATGAACTTCACATTTCTATTGCTGTTGGGTTTATTCAATGCTCATTTACTGTTTCATGCTCTCCGTCATAGTGGCGAGCTGCATGCTTTCATGGTTCAATCTATAACTATATGTTAGACGCAGAACCTGAAACAAAAACTGATAGAAAGCTATTTATTTTGGCTTTGTATAAATGTAAGATGTGCCATTGTTATTCTACAGGATTTTAATCATAATGTCACATAAATTATAATACATTTCCCATCCGCACCATTCGGGCTCCTTTGTAGCCACGTGCTCTTCAGTGTTGTTTTCAACACATTCCAGCACTGTTCCATAGCTTCCACCTACCAGTTCTTTCACCAACGTGTAGTCTGTTGGGTCTCTGAAACGCTGCCTTGTGGACTCCCTCGGAGGAAGATGATGTGGATGAACTTTTGAATGTTCATTTTTATCTTCTCACAGAAGACTGAAGGTAAAACAGACACAAAAGAGAGCCCACAATCTATGGATGTCTGTTTAAAACCATTGGTCATCTACCACACTGTTGTGATCTCACTTTTCTATCCATATTTGCTAAATATTGAACCAATTATCATAAAAACAACAGCACTGAGTGTTACAACCTGTTCTGAACTGTGTTATAAGGCATATTGGACAGTATTGCAGCAAAACTACAAGGATGTTTCCTCAGAAACTCCAAAGTGTTTACTTCATAAACAGAAGAGAGGCGTTACTTCACAAAAGTTGTTATCCAGATTGCAGAAATGTGGATGTCTCTGATTTGGTGTAAGCTGGTTTCACTAAACTACTCAATAAAGGAATAATAAATAAAATACATTGAAATGGTGTCTCCACTCAGAGTTTTTGTGGTTTGGCATGAATTCTAGAATGCTTTAAAAACAATTTAAAATGTTTACTTTTGAAAATGGCATGTTAAATTAGTGAAACTGCCACTGTTTATCTCATCTATCTGCACTTAATAACGTAACATATTTTGAGTAATGTTCTTATAAATTGTTGAAATCTCTCATTTGTTAGAACATTTTCTGCTCAACCATGTCTCATTTCACAGATTTTTTCTCACATAAAATACATTTCAAATATAATAAAAATGCTAACTTTTAGAAATGTGTTCAGCATTTTTTTTCACAAATCAAGATATTTGAGATCATTTTTTTAAAGCCTGTTTATCCACGTCCAGCACATTTTTAACATATTACAGGCATTTGAGGTAATGTTTAAATGACAGCATCTCAAGAACTAATACAGATAAAGCATGATTTTTTATGGTTAGTTCTAGTTTCAACTACAGGACAAGTCGATGAAATAATCTCTGATAACAGGTGAACTGAAATTTAGAAAATAATTGAAATTGTCACTGAAAGTCTCATCTTTGAGCACACATTACCCCAAAAAAACAATAATGCAGGAATCATCCAATGATATTTTCTGACACTTTTGTACTTGCATGCCAGGATAATACAAAACAAAACATACAGAATATTTTTTTAACATTAAATGCTTGGTCACAAAAATGAAAAAGAAAATGTGATGAACTTTAGTAACTGATTGAGCAGATATGACAAGTTGTAGCACCAAAAACAAAATTATTGCTGGATAGCATAATCCAATTTCATTTTTGGATTCCATGTTGCAAGTTCAGGAAACAGAATGAACTATTACCTTACTGATTACACTTACTGAATTAATTTACTTATCAGAAAAAAGTGACGTTAAATCTTGCTCACATCAACACATCAGATTATCATCAAATACTCCAAAATGACTGCTGAAATCTGACTTTTAAATAACAAGATGTTAAAAATTACAAGACAAGTACAAAACTGAGTGTTACATCCTTTTCTGACTCACGGATTTCATTACAAATTGGACAAAGTTGTAGAAAAATAGACTTTAAAACTTCCTTCTGAATGTTTCCTCTGGTGTTTGCTTCATCAAACAGAGCAGAGAAGTCACTTACCTCAAAAATGTTGGCTTCTTTGGATTTTGATGAAAGGTTGATGGGTTTTATCTCGATGTCCTGCTAATTTCAAGTAGTCCTGTTGTCCTCCTGAAATCCGTAAGACACTGTCCCCAACTGTCTGCACACTGACACTTATATGCAGCATGAATTCAAGAATGTCTCATTCTGAACTATTTTTAGGGGTGTTCATTCTGCATAGAAACCATTGCATATCTTGACAACGGTACTTCAGATCATGCTCAAACTTGGTAGGGGTATTGCAGGGGTCCTGAGGAAGTGCAGTGGGGAGTTTGAATCAGATTGGATGAATGGTGGCGGATTTTCAATGCAATGAAATCAAGGTAATCACATTCTGACAGCAGTCTGAGCACTACTTCGTTTAAATGTAAACAAAGCAGCAGTTATTTTTTAAACTTTTAACTGTCATATTTACTGTACAGAAAGCACACAGTGGATGGGTTTGGGTTCATGTCAAATGCTGAAACACTGGTGTACTCATTTTATATGAGGAATATGGCTTTCCAAAGGGAAAAAAAAAATGTTTTCTTGTCTCAACTTGGAGTTAGTTGAGCTTTTGCAGAAAACATGTTGGGGGTAAATTATGTTGAAGTACAATTTAAAATGTTACATCTCATATAAGGTAGTGTCTACGGATACGGACCCGTATCCGTAGCCCATAGGCTACGGGTACGGCACTTTCCATTTGCCAGACAGATACGGACCCGTATGTGAGTCTCGCGAGTCAAGAAGCTGCTAACCACTGCAAACTGTTGAAAGGTAAGCAAAGGTTAAGGTTAGGGTTAGTGTTAGGGTCAGGTTTAGGGTCCGTACCTGTCGTACCGATGCTACGGTCCGTACAGCTAGCGTCTACCGGGAGTCATGTGACCAGATCTCGTGTATCTGATTGGCAAATGGCAAGTGCCGTATCCGTAGTCCACAGGCTACGGGTACGGTCCGTACCTCTAGCAACAACCCTCATGTAATGTAAGATCTTCTCCATTTTGTTCATGTATGACCTGATGGGCTGAAAAGTCCTTCTGTGGATCTCATCTGCCACCTGACG